>NC_143484.1:2322937-2622937 GCF_027475165.1 Benincasa hispida | reverse complement strand
TAACTCTTTCAAATTTTAAGAGTATATGGGCAATTAATTCACCTCCAATTCTTCCAATGAGCATTGCCCAAACAAAAAGTTATCTACTGCTTGTTGTCTCCTGAATTAGCTAGCGTCCAACTTTTAATTAATCCTCCCTGATTCTGCTCCCTTATTCATTTTTTTTGGATAATTAATAAATTTATTATTTTTTTCCTAACTCTAAATTTCCACCCGATTTTCCTATTAAGTTTTTATATTTTTCATTCTTAATTATATATTTTATTTGTTTTCCTGCTTTCTAAATTAGGGTTAGGGTATTACATTTACCATCCCTTTAAATAAAATTTTGTCCTGCTTAACATTTGACATTTAATTTTCTATAGTGTATGCGTACAAATTTGGGTTGTTACAATCTCCCCCCCTTAAGAACTTTCGTCCTTGAAAGTTTCTTGGTTCTTAAACAGATAAGGGTATTTGACTTTCATCTCTTCTTCTTGTTTCCATGTAGCTTCTTCTACTTGCTAATTTCTCCAGAGAACCTTCACTAAACTTATTTCCCGATTACGAAGTGACTTCTTTTCTCTTGCTAGGATACAAACTGGAGTCTCTTCATATTCCAGGTTTTCACTTATTTGTAGAGGTTCATAATTTACTACATGTGATAGGCCAAAATATCATCTATAAATACGATCACGAAGTTTTCAAGATAGTCCTTAAAAATTCTATTCATCAAGTCCATGAAGGCTGTTGGGGCAGTCGTTAATCCAATGGGAATCACAACGAATTCATAATGCCCATATCTTTTCGGAAAGCAGTCTTGGGTATATTAAACTCCTTGATTCGTAGTTGATGATATCTAGATCATAAGTCTATTTTGGAGAATACTGAGGCTCCTTGTAATTGGTAAAATAGGTCATCAATGCGTGGAAGTGGGTACTTATTCTTTATTGTCAACTTACTCAACTCCCGATAATCTATACATAAACGCATTGATCCATCCTTTTTCTTAACAAATAAGACAGGTGCTCCCCATGGAGACACACTAGGGCGTATAAATCCCTTATCTAACAATTCTTGTAATTGTATTTTGAGTTCTTTTAATTTCGCAGGTGCCATTCTATATGGTGCTTTAGATATTGGTTCAGCTCCGGGAATTAGATCTATACAAAATTCTATTTCTCGACTAGGTGGTAAACTTGGTAGCTCTTATGGGAATACATCTTCAAATTCTCTTATTACAAGAATGGCCTTAATT
The DNA here is from genome assembly GCF_027475165.1 of Benincasa hispida. Lineage (NCBI taxonomy): Eukaryota > Viridiplantae > Streptophyta > Magnoliopsida > Cucurbitales > Cucurbitaceae > Benincasa > Benincasa hispida. The sequence goes on along the minus strand of NC_143484.1, from coordinate 2,621,700 downwards.
TTATTCTTTTGGTTTCGTAAATCCACTACACTTGCTAAATATACCCAAGCCCCATGGTTGAGCAAATGTTTAGCTTTTAAGGCTGAAATTATTTTTGGGGCTGATGGTATATTAGAACTCTTAAACTTAAACTTGATTCCTGTTGGAAAGATGAATATGACCTCTTTATTATGGCAATCTATGCTTGCAAAGTTTGCTGCTAACAAGTCCATACCTAGTATTATGTCGAAATCACTTATGTCTAGGATGATAAGGGTCACCCCTAGTTCATGTCCTGATACTGACAATTCATAGTTTTCCACTACTGAGTTGGCCAACATAGATACTTTGGCAGGAGTAGCTATGGATAGAATGTAGCCTAAGGGCTTTATGTTAATTGAGCATGTTGTGCAAATGTTGTAGAGATGAATGAATGACTAGAGCCTGAATCAAATAATGTGAAGGCATAATACCCGAGAATGGGTAATGTACCTGTAACCACTGCATCTTGATCCTCTACCTCTTGACGTGTAATAGCAAACACCCGTCCTTTCTGTTGTTGAGTAACCTTGTTACTAGTAGGCTGGGTGGTCTGGGTAGTTGATACTTGGTTGATGAACTTTGGGCAAGCCTTTGCATAGTGATCCTTCTAGCCTCAGTTAAAACACACCCCTAAGTTCCGAAAACATTGCCCCTGATGGTGTTTTCCACAATTTCTGCACTTAGGATATGTAAATGTTTGACTCTCTTGTTGTGACTGTATGCCCTGAGTGCTTTGGGAAACTTTTTCTTGCCATGGTGAACATTGGAACCTTGTTGGGTGAATTTCCTTTTTCGATTTGGCATGAATACTCGTTCAGAAGTTGAGGTTTTGGCAGCAAGTTCTACTTTCATGAGTAAGGCCGACTCGAGGGCAAGGGTACTCTTTGTGTTGGAAAGCAATAACAATGTCTCGAATGCCTTCTATTAATCCCCAAATAAACCTTTCTACCTTTTTCTCTTCCGTGTCCACTAGTCGAGGAACAAAGTGAGACAAGCGATCAAATTTTCGTTCATACTCTGCCACCGACATGTTCTCTTGACGAAGATTAAGAAATTCCACTTCCTTTTGATATCTGACTGTCAAAGGGAAATACTTGTTGTAAAAAGCCTGATTGAATTACTGCCATGAGACTGTACCTTTGATTGTTCTTTGTGTGGATTCCCAACAGAACTTTGCATCACCTCTTAACATGAAGGTGGCACAATTTATTTTATGTTTTGTTGGGATGTTCATATGGCGAAAAACTGTTATCCAATTCTCTATTGTAATTGGATCAACAAATGATCCATCAAATGTTGAAGGATTGAACTTTCTGAATTCTCTAATGATCTTCGAGTCATTTGTATCTTTGGTTATTGGTGTGGTGGATGAGGTTGTGTTTCCATTACTCATATTTTGTATTAGTATTTGTAGCGCCTCTGGTGTAAGTAACACATAAGGCGTCTGTCCATGTCTTTGATTTTGATCCCTTGTGGATTCAATTTGAGGTCTGCCTGGTCGTGTTGGAGCCCTTTGTGGTGGCATCTGGTATACACATTTTATTTTCATAATAAGGAAGCAATATAATTTTAATTTTTTATTTACTCATACCTTATGTTTACTAAATTATTTACTAAATTACTCGTTTGAAAATTGTACTTACAAGAGTATTTGGCATAACTGTGGGCATCACTTAACAGGCCAAACCATCAAACATCACGACTTTTCTAACTAGTAGAGCCTAATTGGCTCAAATGCTCTGATACCAACCTGTAATGACCGGATCCTTACATATTATGGTCTGACCGCTACGACATGCATACTTAGACTTTTCTTTTATGAGATGAGTTTTGGTAAAAATCTTAAGAGAACATATCTAAGATTTTATTAATTAGGTAGAAAACTATATAAAAAGCTTATTTTACAAAACACAAGGATCCATAAAATATTAACGTAGTGGTACAAAATGCATATGCCTATAATAGTGAGTTTGATGGTAGACTATTTGAGCGACGTCCAATTCTGCCACCTATGCTGTGTCCTTACCTACAAAGTCTGTAAAAATAGGATGAGTATATAATATACCTAGTAAGTAGTTCTTACATAGGGTAGTGACCAAATGCACAATCACATGCAACATGTTCTGAAAACATATGATTGGGACCGAAAACATATAATAATATGTGGTGGTCAGTTATGCTTCTAACGTAAATTTCTCCGCCCTGATAGGAAGATGAGGACTTAGGCGGAAATTAACCCATCTGATGATTAGCTGGTCATGCAGTCAGTAGAACTAGGATCGCATCCAACATCAACCATTAACATAAACGTAAGATTGGACTAGAGGGGTGCAACCATACATACCCTGTTAGTCCCTAGCATAATCTTGACATAGAACTAGGTCTAGAGGGGTGCAACCATACATGCCCTGCTAGCCCTAGAATAATCTTGACATAGAATTGGGTCTAGCGGGGTGCAACCATACATGCCCTGCTAGCTCTAGAAGCATAACCTTTATCTAATTAAAATTTTATCTTATGAACAAACATAATGCATGGGGTCCCTTGTCGATAAACGTATTTTAAATATGTAATCCAACATAACAATAACATAATTATGCAACATATTAAAGGTTCACTACCATGAAATATTGGTGAGATAACTACTTACCTTGACTGCGATCTTAGTTATTCCTTATTATTCCTTATGGTTTAATCAGTAGAGCTTTCCCTCTTAAATCAGAAGGAAATTTGGGCAGCACTTCCCTCGTGTTTCCTCCTTCAACTAACAGAATCACTTCACCATTTTCACATGATTTTTACTACTGAGTTTTGTTTGAGAATGAGTTTAACATCCAGCCCAAAGCCTCCTATTTATAGCCGTTTCCAACTCTTCTCTATGTGACAACTCATCCTACAAATGGCTTCTTTAAAATTACATAGGTTTATGAATTTCTCTTAATAAGACATCTAATTTTGGCTAACGTTTGCCCTTATGTCTTCAACCTTTGTTTGTATTCAATTTTAGGGTTCTCCATGTATAATCTATAAGATCATGGCCAAATATAATGCATAATCCACGCTTCTGTCCAAATCTCGCTCTCTTTGTTCTCAGAATCTCGCTCTCTCCAGCTTTCTCGTTGGTTTGGCTCTCGTGACTCTCACTCTCGCTCTCGCTGAGAACCTCGCTCTATTTACTCTCGCTCTCTCCAATTTTCTCTCCAATCTCGCCAGTTTTCATACGTGGGTTGCCTTCACTGCTTGTGGATTCCACTTCCCCTTTTTAACTCTTTCAAATTTTAAGAGTATATGGGCAATTAATTCATCTCCAGCTCTTCCAATGAGCAGTGCCCAAAAAAAAAGTTATCTACTGCCCGTTGTCTCTTGAATTAGCTAGCGTCCAACTTCTAATTAATCCTCCCTGATTCTGCTCCCTTATTCATTATTTTTGGATAATTAATAAATTTATTATTTTTTTTCCCAATTCTAAATTTCCACCCGATTTTCCTATTAAGTTTATATATTTTTCATTCTTAATTATATATTATATTTGTTTTCCTGCTTTCTAAATTAGGGTTAGGGTATTGCATTTACCATCCCTTTAAATTAAATTTCGTCCTTCTTAACATTTGACATTTAATTTCCTTTAGTGTATGCGTACAAATTTGGGTTGTTACCGTATATGCCAAGAATTGAAGGAATTTAGTTGTACAATTAAAGTTCATCTTACAGCTACGCTTATTTATGTTAGAATGCCCTTCGAATCCATGCCAAATGATTTTTCCCCTTCTATAGGCATGGTGTCTAATATATGCTCCAATTAGAGAGCTTTTATTGTTGTTACCCTTCGATGAAACCTTCTTTCTGATTTTTTCTTTGTAAACTTTGTCTTCTAAATGATCATCATGGTTTTTATCTTTTTCTAGTTCCAATGCAAACTCACCATTTTGGATCCCCATTCACATTGTGATTCCAGAGTGATCGACAGAGTGTGCCGTATTTAACGTCATTATAGGTATGCTGTGTTATATACCTCAGCATTCTATTACTCTTTAACTTTATGGTGATATTTTACTAGTGGATTTTTTGCAACCACCAAGCATGGAGATTTTAGTATGTCATTTTGTAAAGCTGGGGCACCTATAAGCTTAGAATTTTGGGTATAACCATTGTTGAGTCATTTTGATTTTATTAGTATTCTTTTGCTTTGTTATCTTGCAGCTGTTAGTTTTATTTTTGTTTCAGATCTTGGATTCTTTAATTTACTTTTGCTATTTATTTGGGTAGGTAGGCAGTTAGCTTAGGTCTTTCTCTGTACATAAGACCTTTATTTTGTAAAGAGGTTACTGTTTTTAATAAAATTCTCTTGGCTTTGGTTGTTTACATCAAATTTTAAGCCACCATGGGTTGGACTAGTGGTCAAGGCCATGTAAATGATAAAGAGCTTAGTGGGAATGATTCAAGCCAGTGGCTACTTATGCAGGATTTAATATTCTATAAGTTACTTTGGCAACTAAATTTAGTAGGCCTACATAGTTCCTCTATGAGAATAGTCAAGGTGCACAAGCTGACTCAAAGACTTGCATATATAAAAAATCCTAAAGTTTTACCATCCGATATGATGATCGTCTGTAATCTTTTTATTGTATATTCTTCATATTCATTCTCTACATTTTCTTGCCCTTGTAATGGTTTGTCATATCAGAATTGGTGACTATTTACGTAGTCTAACGAGTAAAGAACTTGGGAGAAAGTTGAGTTTATTTTGGATAGACGAGGTATTAGTAGAGCACCATTGTTTCAAAAGGGGAAAAAAATTGAGGACATAATTTTTTCATGATTTGTCCTCAGATGCATTTTATTTTCCTCGTTTTGAATCTTAAAACATTCTTGAAATTTTTAGTAAAATGTATTTCACAATCTGCAGATTCTCCACGCGATTCTATCCAATTTATTGAATGGTCCCCAACTTCCTGTCCACGTGCTCTGCTAATAGCTAGTTTCCATGGGAGGACAACTATTTGGACTCAACCTTCTCGTGTATGCTCAAATCATATATTCCCTTGATAAATGTAATGGTTATGTTTCTTTCTCTTTCAGAATCAAGGTCTCATAATAATTGGTATTTTTAATCAAGGGTTCATGTCACAAGCTTTTCCTATTAGTGGTCTTGCACATGCTCTTGACTATATATGAGCATACATCTTTTCTTGTTTTAATTTGCTTTACTGTTCTATTTTCATCCAGGGTTCAGCTTTTGGGTAATATATGTATGAATTCTTGATTTTGATATTATTTACCATCTTTTAGCCTAGATGTTTTCTGTTAGCCTATTATTTACCATTTATTTGCTTTGTACTACAGACAAATGCTGATGGTCTGTTATAAATAGTATTGATTTTGATATTATTTACCATCTATTAACCTAGATGTTTTCTTTTAAAGCAAATAAATGACTTGTGTAGGCCTTTGTTTGTGGTTGAATTCTTGATTTGTTCTGATTGTAACATTATACGAGTAATTTTCATGCATTACCACTAGATCTTCACTGTTAATCCTAATTCTTATATTATTTTCAAAAATATTATACGAGTGAAATTGCTTTATCACATGCAAATAAAGTAAAATGTATGGCGGTAAATTTCTTTTTTTTTTTTTTGGTTTGATTAATCTGGATTCTTTGATTTTTATTTACTGGCAAGTATGGAAGGAAGGTTGGATAAAAATAAGATAGAGCAAGGTTGATGATTTGATGACCAGTGCAAATTAACTTGCTCAATTGTTGATGATTCTGAAATTTTGGAACACTGAACCTTGTTAAGCTATTGTAGTACTTGAATATAGAAGATAATAAAGATTTCATTTGGTCTTAAGTAAACTATTTTCGAACTGCCCACAATGGCTTTAAATGTTGTATGTTTCTTGGTTCTGTCGCAGTATGTAACAACCAAAATTTGTACACATACACTCTAGGAAATTAAATGTCAAATGTTAAGCAGGACGAAATTTTATGTAAAGGGGTGGTAAATGTAATACCCTAATCTTAATTTAGAGAGCAGAAAAACAAACAAAATATATAATTAAGAATGAAAAATATATAAACTTAATAGGAAAATCAGAAGGAAATTTAGAATTGGAAAAAAAAATAAGAAATTTATTAATTATCCAAAAATAATGAATACGGGGGCAGAATCAGGGAGAATTAATTAGAAGTGGGATGCTAGCTAATTCAGAAGACAAAAGGCAATAGATAACTTTTTGTTTGGGCACTGCTCATTGGAAGAATTGGAGGTAAATTAATTGTCGATATACTCTTAAAATTTGAAAGAGTTAAAAAGGGGAAGTGGAATCCACAAGCAGTGAAGGCAACCTACGCATGAAAACTAGCGAAATTAGAGAGAGTGAGAGTAAAGAGAGTGAGATTCTTAGCGAGACAGTGGGAGAGAGCGAGAGCGAGAGCGAGACCAGCGAGAAAGCGGGAGAGAGCGAGATTCTGAGAATAGAAAGAGCGAGATTTGGACAGAAGCGTGGATTATGCGTTGAATTTGGACAGAAGCGTGGATTATGCGTTGAATTTGGCCACGATCTTATAGATTATACATGGAGAACCCTAAAATTGAATACAAATAAAGGTTGAAGACGTAAGGGCAAACGTTAGCCAAAATTAGGTGTCTTATTAAGAGAAATTCTTAAACCTAAGTAATTTTAAAGAAGACATTTGTAGGATGAGTTGTCACATTGAGAAGAGCTGAAAGCCACTATAAATAGGACTCTTTGCCTGAAGATTTAACCCATTCTCAAACAAATCTCAGTAACAAAGAATCGTGTGAAAGAGTAAGTGTGAGTGAGGAAGTTCTATGAGGTTAGAAGAGATAAAGCTGGGGTGAGGTGCTGCCCAAATTTCCTTCTAGTTTATGAGGGAAAACTCTACTGATCAAACCATAAGGAATAATAAGGAATAACTAGGATCGCAGTCAAGGTAAGTAGTTATCTCACCAGTGTTTCATGGTAGTGTACCTTTAATATGTTGCATAATTATGTTATTGTTATGTTGCATTACATGTTTAAAATATGTTTATCAACAAGGGACCTCATGTATTATGTTTGTTCATAAGAATAAATTTTAATTAGATAAAGGTTATGCTTCTAGGGCTAATAGGATATGTATGGTTGCACCCCTCTAGTCTCAATTCTATGTCAAGATTATGCTAGGGACTAATAGGGTATGTATGGTTGCACCCTTCTAGACCCAATTCTATGTCAAGATTATACTAGGGACTAACAAGGTATGTATGGTGGCACCCCTCTAGTCCAATCTTACGTTTATGTTAATGGTTGATGTTGGATACGACTCTGGCCCTACTGACTGCATAACCCGCTAATCATCAGATGTGTTAGTTTCCGCCTAAGTCCTCATCTTCCTATCAGGGCGGAGAAATTTACGTTAGAAGCATAACCGACCACCACATACTATTATATGTTTTCGGTCCCAATCATATGTTTTCAGAACATGTTGCATGTGATTGTGCATTTGGTCACTACCCTATATGAGAACTACTTACTGGTATATTATATACTCATCCTATTTTTACAGACTTTGTAGGTAAGGACACAGCGTAGGTGGTAGAGCTGGACGTCGCTCTAATGGCCAACCATCAAACTCACTATTATAGGCATATACATTTTGTACCACTATGCTAATGTTTTATGGATCCTGATGTTTTGTAAAATAAACTTTTTATATAGTTTTCTACCTAATTAATAAAATCTTAGATATTTTCTTTTGAGATTTTTACCAAAACTTATCCCATGATAGAAAAGTCTAAGTATGTATGTCGTAGCGGTCGGATCATAATATGTAAGGATCCAGACGTTACACAGTATGTGTTCAACAATGGACAAATGGATCTTACAAGACTTAAAGATCTAGTTCGCATTGTTGGGAGACAGAGGCTTGTGTTGTATCTTAGTTGTAGAAAAAAGGTACTTCTTTTTGTATTATTATTGCTGAGTTTAGAAGCTCATGATTGATTAACATCCTAATTTATGGTTAACCCTTTAGATGTAAAAAGTCACCCAAAGTCATTTGCATTGAAACGAACAAAACATCTTGCAGCTTGAGGTTTCACTAACATTTGTCTATGCTCATGCTTTGATTAACATTTAGTTTCGATTTAGGAAGGTAAAATGCAATTGTGACAGATAGATGGCAGAAGTTCAGTGATGTCTTTCTGTGTTGTATTTGCTTTAAGTTACATACAATTTGAATCTAATTCGTCTTTGGAATCTTGTTTAGATAATCTAAGATTGACCCTCGATAGCATCTTTTAGTTGGAGATGTTTTTTGTGGTTTCATTTGATTGAAGTCTTGTATCCATTGGTGTGCTTTTTAGATGCTTGAAGTTTTGGTGTTGCTTTAGGGGCCTTTTTACTTTTTAGTTATATGGATAATGTAAAACTTTTTAGTTGAATATGCTAGCCTCGTACGTAAATTATTTATTTTTTATATAGTACTAGGTTTAATTTAATAAATGGACGTAAACTTATGTTGAATTTATCTTTTTTTTTTTTTCCTTTTTTGTACTTCATTACAAAAGATGCATATACACAAGGAGAGATCGACGTAATTCGGACCCAATGGGCAAGTTTTGTTGGCCAATTTGTGTAAGGATGTAATTCTTGTTTTTTGTCTCAATAGAATGTAAATGCTAGCTTAGAATGAATGTAAATGTAATGGATTGGAAGGCAAATATTGATGGGCTTGCCATGCAAATATTCTGGTTCTGGTATTGTTTTGCAAATTTTGGTGGATAAATTCATAGGTGGAAGACAAATATTGATGGGCTCGCCATACAAAATTTTCTATACTTTTTAATATAAAATACGGACATTTCCTGACCAAACACGAGACATATAATGTCGTTTTTAACTTATTTGACCAAAAAAATGGATTCGCCAATAGTATTTAAAAAAAAACGGACAGATTCGGGCTTCAATGTTGTTTAAGAATTAAAAAAAAACAGGACCAACATTAAAGACCTTTAATCACTAAAGACCTTTAATGTCGATTGCAACCGACATTAAAGACCTTCAATGTTGAGACCTTTAATGTCGGTTGCAACCGACATTGAAGGCTGTGTTATTGATGTTATTGAAGCCCTTTAATGTCGGTTTAAAACTGACATTAAAGGGCTTTAATAACACTATCTTTAATGTCGGTTTAAAACCGACATTAAAGCCCGAATTTCTTCTAGTGATCATTTCTTTCCTTATGTTTTTCAAGTAATGACTATGGTGACGTGATCGTCTATTGGGGTTGTAGGTACCTATACTTCTGTAAACGAAGTTATAAAATGTTTGTGAAATTGATGGAAAAGACTAGAGATGTCTTAACTGTAAAGCTATGTCGAGAATATGAAATGTGCATCTGATTGAATTATTTTGACCATTTTCTTTTTCTATCTATAAAATTTTGTTGGAGGAAACGATGTGAATAAGATATGAATAATACTAGCAAAATTAATACAACTTAATTGGATACAAATAATTACAGTGTAAGCATATAAACATTGTATACAACAACAATTTTGAAACGCAGAAAGTAAGATAGATAGACTAACAAAGGCTAAGGTGAAATAACTAGAAACTTATAAATTCTCAAGATCTCATGGGAATATCAATAGATAGTCAAAGTACACTTTTTATAAGCATTATCTTTGCACAGGCTACAAGTAGACTACAACATACATATCAGAAGATTAAAATTTTACTATTAAATGGAAAAAAAAGTTTCTAACTATCGGTGTCTATCAGTGATAGCCTTCTCTCCATTTCTATCACTGGTACATGTTGTTGGACTTCCATCAACCTCTATCAAAGAAGATTAAAATTTTACTATTTTGTGTAAATAATTTTCTTTATTTTTCTATTTTTGAAAATCTCCCTACCTCAAATTTAACATAACGAGACTAGTTTCCAAATTATTTTTTTTTTAAAAAATAACTTTCATTCACCAATTCTAACTCAAACAACAAAAGAAGCCAACTAAATTAGACAAAACATAATTAATAAACAACTATGCTTTCAGGGCACCATGAGGCCAAGCATGAATCTCACGACGTGAACATTCAGGGAGAAACGTGAGTGGAATCATTGACATATCATATACATCTCTTCCTCCCACTCAGTATTTTATAACCTAGGGTTTAGTTTACTTAGAAAACATGGCTAAGGATTTTAATTAAGTGACTTTTTAGGTTTGCCCAAGAGTAACATTTACCTTGGATAGTTGAACAACTTTTGATCATCATCCATTAAACTCTTTAATGGAGTCTTTGATCAACTGTCGCATACTTGCAAAAAATTTATCTAATTCAGCTTTCCATGTAGGTTCCCAGGTAGGGGTGTTCCGTTTCCGTCAACTTAAGTACCCCAGCCTAGACAGAACTCGCCTTAGACAAAGGTCTTTTATAGATAGATTTAATACAATTTTAATCTTTTATACCAATCAATTCAATCCTATTAAACCGATTCAAAAGATTAAACTTAGGTTACTAATCCCATTAGAACCTTGAACTTAGGTCTATCTCAATCTAATTTTAAAACCCTTTTCAAACATAAGTTCGCCTAAGTTTGCATGAAATTATCGATTTTAGCTCTAATTTCCATTATAACGCTTATAACATAAACAACCAAAACCATCCATAATGCGAAACAAATGCATACAAGGCATTCATAACGCTTACAAATTAGCCTAAGTGTCATGTTCCATCATTGCTACTTTTATATCACACTTATACAACCAAGCAATGAACCAAGCAAACATGCTTCCATTCACCCTTATACTATAATGCCTATAATATAAAGATTGTCACACCCCTCCCAAACTACTTGCTAGCTTAGTCAGGGAGATGGCGTGAAGCCAACAGACATTGTCCTCCTCTAACGATACATGTTGACCCTGCTGAAACGTTGAACCTGATAAACATACTAATCATAGACATAAAATACTTTACATGTAACACGACATAGCGGAACCCTTGAAAACCTTTAGACACACATGAAATGCAGTCCTGACATAACTCGGTTTGGAAAATAACCTGATAGAGATATCACAACCAAAAACACAACTAACTGGGGTTTACACAACCACAACATCTAGTGCTTACACAACCATAAACTATCCAGTTCTTACAAAGACATTTACAATACAAATAGACACAATGTACAACTCCACCCACGTATGGAGCTTGACCTGGAAGATTTTAGTAGAAAACAGAAGCAATTATCAGGCACTGGGAGCTCGATCTCTACCTAAAAAGTGGGAAAACATTGTGAAAGAGTGAGCTACGAAGCCTAGTGAGTGACTAAATTTAAAACTGTAAATCCGCAAATCAGAACACGTGATTAACCTTTAAACGTATTAATCTGTTCAATCAAAGCGTTAAACATAAATGCGTAATGCTCAAAGCTTTCTCAAATATTCCGCAAGTACGTCATCAAAATCTAGCAAGGCATATCATGTATATAAAACATTTTAACTAACATGACAAATCAACGTTGTGTAGGGAACGCCCAGTACAACCAACGTTTACTAGCTCTACGATGTAGTGGGACCCGCCCAGCACTCCCATCGTCTTGTTGAAGTGGGGCCCGCCTAGCACTCATGGCAGCATCGTTGTCACGGAGTACACTCAATGTCAACAACGGAATATAACCTGTGTGCACACGGTATCATATAACCTCGGGCTCAATATCTTAGACATGTAGTCAATAAAAGTCTCAGAAAACCACATGAAAATACTAAAACATGCCTGCTTATCTTTATCTTTTGTAAAACTCAAGCTTACTCAGCTTGCTCGTGAAGAACTGAAAATCTTTTAACAGTACTCGCTAATACATATTTTACTTTAAATGATATCGTTTCAACTACATTTCAGGAATTCAATAATCACGTGCTCGTATATAAATCTCAAAAGAAAATCTAAGCTCAAAACTTATGCTTGAAACCATTCATAGAAATCATGTATCAGTCATAAGTTAATATTCAAGCATGTAAACCATTTAAGCATAAATTACAGTTTAGAAATCATTTTCGAAATTCGTTTTGTCACTCACAGTCTTGGCTAGTTTCTTGGTCTGTAGACTCAGCCTATTTCCTCTTGGCCTATTAAACAAACTAAAATCGAGCATCAGAACTATAAATCATCTTGTCTTTCCATGCTCATGAATTCTAAATTCTAGAAATAAAATCATACTTCACACTTTTTTTTCCATATTTTCCAGATTCAATACCCTAACTTCCAACACTCATAACTTCCTCAATACTTGACCAAAATTAATGTACTATATATCAAACTCTTCATTTTGGAACCCTCTACAACTTACCTGAAGGAATAAAAACGAAATTCACAACGGCTTTGTCCAGAAATCCGCCGAGCACAGAAAATACAGATTCGTTCTTCTCTGCTACCCTCTACATTTCTCCTGAAATTAAACCTACTTCTAGTCGTTTTTGGCTCACGAATTATTCATGCATGTTATAGGAAATTGAATAAGCTTTCCAACCATACTAAATTGAGCTTCTAATTCAACATGTACACCCCAGAATGTTTGAAAAACCAGAGAAAACCCTAGATCCTTCTGATTTGCACGAAAATTCTGTGCTCTGTTTTCCTTTTCAAAAACCGTTAACTTATCATCATATTTAGCTCAATATTCCTTCATGAAATTTGTTAACTTTCAAGAAAGTCAGGCCTCATTTCTTATTTCTTCTTGTGTAGCTCAAACCGACTTAAAAACCAGAGATAGGCAGGTTGAACCTAGATTCTTCTATGGTTGCACTTGCACGAACTTTTTCCTCCTTTCTTCAACCTCCAACCTGCCGCAAGCTTCTTCTTCCTCTTCCTTCACTCTTTCTATCGAAATGCTCTGAAAATCTGATGGAAAATGATGGAGAAATGGGCTGAAATGAGTTAGGCGGTGGTGCCGAATGGGTTTCCATTTCCTTTCATTTTTTTTCCTTTTTCCTTTTCCTTTCCTTTTCTTTCCTTTTCTTTTTCTTTATTTCCTTTCTTTTCTTTTCTTTATTAATAAATTTCAAAATTATCAAAGACAACTTCAACCAAAAGCTTTTCCAGTTTTCTTCAACAATGGAACAACAATAACTTAAATCCAACATCCTATAATATGTGACAAGAGCAAATAATCCAATGAAAGTCTCGGGTTTACAACTTACCTCCCTCTTATGAAATTTCATCCTTGAAATTTAGAAGTCCTTAGGTAAAGAGTGTCGGGTAACTCCTTCTCATCTGGTCTTCTGACTCCTAGGTTGCCTCCTCCACTATGTGATGTCTCCAAAGGACCTTCATGAGTGGGATCGTTTTGTTCCTCAAAACTTGCTCCTTTCTGTCGAGGATCTGAACCACTTCCTCTTTATAACTCAAGTCTTGTTTCAGCTCAATCGGTTGTGCTTGCAACACATGCGATGGATTTGGAATATATTTCCTCAACATGGACACATGGAAAACATCATGTATTCGAGCAAGTTCTGCTGGTAACTCAAGTCTATAGGCTGCTGGTCCAACTCGTTCTGTTATCCGATAAGGACCAATATATCTAGGACTCAGCTTACCTTTCCTCCGAAAGCGAAGAACACCTCTCCATGGAGATAACTTTAAGAAAACTTGATCTCCAACTTGGAATTCTAGGTCTCTTCGTCGCTTATCTGCATAGCTCTTTTGTCGATCTTGAGCTATCTTCAGGTTCTCTCTAATCAACTTAATATTGTCTGACGTAACTTGTACTAACTCAGGACCAACTAGCTTTCGCTCTCCCACTTCATTCTAGCATACAGGAGTTCTGCATGGTCTGCCATACAAAGCCTCGAATGATGCCATGCCGATACTAGACTGATAGCTGTTATTATAAGCAAACTCCATAAGTGATAACTGGGTATCCCAACTTCCCTTAAACTAAAGGACACATGCTCTCAACATGTGTTCTAACGTTTGGATGGTCCTCTCTGACTGACCATCTGTCTAGGGATGAAACGTTGTACTGAACTTCAACTTTGTTCCCATTGCTTTCTGCACACTAGGCCAAAACTTAGAAGTAAACCTCAGATCCCTATCTGAAACTATGGACATTGGCACTCCATGTTGACTCATAATCCTGTCGACGTATAGCTTAGCTAGCTGATCTAGTGTAGACGTCACTTTAATCGGTATAAACCGCGTTGTTTTGGTGAGTCTATATACTATTACCCATATACCATCATGTCCACCAGAAGTATGAGGTAATCCAAATAGAAAATCCATGGTAATATGCTCCCACTTCCACTCCGGCACTGGCAGTGGATTAAGGAGTCCTCCTGGCTTCTGTCTCACTGGTTTAACCTGTTGGCAGATCAAACATTTATCAATATATTTGGCTATCTCTCGCTTCATACCAGGCCACCAATAAGTTTTCTTCAAAGTTCCGTACATCTTGGTGCTTCCTGGATGCATAGCGTAAGCTAAACTGTGAGCTTCCTCTAGTATAGCACCCTTAAGCTCACTAATATTCATAACATATAGTCTTCTCTACTTAACTATAGCTCCGCCTGCTCTCAACTCAAATTCTGCCTCTGGGCTTTGCTTGGACTTTGCAAGCATCTTCTGTAAATTACTATCCTCTGGCTGTCTTCTCACAATCTCTGCTACTAGAGAAGACCTAACTTGAAATTGAGCTAAAAGACTCCCTGAACTCTCTGCAGTAACAACCACCCTGAAACCTTTTAACTCACTTAGCAAGGCTGCTCGAATACCACACAAGGCACTCTTCGGAAGTCTCGACTTCCTACTTAATGCATCTGCCACTACGTTAGCCTTACCCGAATGGTATTCAATGGTACAGTCATAGTCTTTAATTAGTTCTAGCCATCGCCTCTATCTCAGATTCAACTCTTTCTAATCAAAGATATACTTCAGGCTCTTATGATCTGTGAAAAATGTGGCACTTCTCACCGAATAAATAATGTCTCCAGATCTTAAGTGCTAAAACAACTTCTGCTAGTTCAAGATCATGGGTAGGGTAATTACACTCATGCTTCTTCAACTGCCTTGAAGCATAAGCTATTACTTTTCATTCCTACATAAGCACGCAACCTAATCCTTGCCTCGAAGCATCACAATAGATCATATACTCCTTCCCTGTTACAGGAAGTGTCAGAATAGGTGCTGTCACTAATCTCTTCTTCAGGTCCTGGAAACTCTGTTCACATTTATCCAACCACTCAAACTTAGCATTCTTCTTTGTCAAAGCTATCAAGGGTAATGCTAATCGTGAGAAATCCTCAACAAAATGTCTGTAGTATCCTGCCAGGCCTAGAAAACTACGTACTTCTGTTGACTTAGCTGGTCTCTCCCAGTTGACAACAGCTTCCACTTTCTGCAAATCAACACTAACTCCGTCCGCTGAAACTACATGCCCTAAGAACAATACCTATTTCAACAAGAACTCACATTTGCTGAACTTAGCGTACAACTGTTTATCACGTAGTGTCTGTAGAACAATCCTCAGATGTTCTTCATGGGCTTTCCTATCAATTGAGTAAACAAGTATGTCATCGATGAACACTATCACAAACTGTTCTAAGTACTGATGGAAGATCCTGTTCATGAGGTCCATGAAAACTGCTGGCGCATTCGTTAAACTTAATGGCATCACTAAAAACTCATAGTGCCCATACCTCGTCCTGAATGTTGTCTTGGAATATCTGATTCCCTAACCTTTAACTGGTGGTATCCTGACCTCAAATCAATCTTAGAGAACATTGTTGCTCCCCTTAACTGGTCAAACATGTCATCAATGCATGGTAGAGGATACTTGTTACTTATTGTGACCTTGTTTAACTGCCTGTAATCAATGCATAATCTGAGGGTACCATCTTTCTTCTTCAGAATAACGCTGGAGCTTCCCAAGGGGATACACTAGGCCTGATGTATTCCTTGTCAACTAGTTCTTGTAACTACACCTTCAGCTCCTTAAGCTCGCTCGAAGCCATTTTGTACGGCGCCTATGAAATAGGTGTTGTTCCTGGTAACAATTCAATAGTGAACTCCACCTCTCTATCAGGTGGCAAGCCTGATAGATCAGCTGGAAAAATATTAAGAAATTCGTTCACTACAGGAACATCTTCTGGTTTCAGCTCTTCTTTTTGCACATCTACTATGTGTGCAAGAAACTCTGTGCAACCCTTTCTCAACAACTTCTCAGCTTTCAGAGCTGAAATCAAACTCGTAGGAATAATCTTCCTCTCACCCCTGAAAACCACTTTAGCCAAACCTGGTTTCCTAAAAATCACTTCCTTCCTATGGCAAACCATAGAAGCATAGTGAGTGAATAAGAAATCCAAACCCAAAATTACATCCAACGCCCACAACTCTAGTGGAAGAAGATCAACTAGCATACTGAGATCTTCTACTAAAACCTCACAATCACGGAGCACTTCATTGACTAGTAAAATGTCACCAATTGGAGTGTATATAACTAACCCCTCAGATAAAGGCTCTAGCATCATATTCAGCTTAGTTAGAAACATACTAGAAACAAAGGAATGCATAGCACCTGGATCTAATAAAACACGTGTAGGTACATTACAAATAAAAACCGTACCAGTAATCACGTCTGGTGCATCCTCCGCTTCCTGTTGAGTCATAGCATAGACTTTTCCCTACTGCCTAAGTCTTCCTATAACTCCCTTCTTCTTTGCACCGCTGGTGCCCTCTTTTGCAGCCGCTGAGACTTTCGGCTGCTCAACTGTGTGGGACTCAACATCCTAGTCCCTCTGAACTGCTGCTCTCAGCTATGGACAGTCTCTCTTGAAATGCTCTGGCTGTCCACACTGGTAACACACACCGGCACCAACAAGACACTGACCCTGATGATTCCTGCCACAACTTGCACATGAGGTTCTCCTGGTTTCACTAGCAACGGACTCCTGACCCATCTGTGGTCTTGCTGTTGAACTAGTAGACTGACTGGGTGCTCTCTGGCTCTGCCTCTGATAGGCACTACCTGAACTCATCTGCCTCGATGACTAGCCACCAAACCGATGCTTAAAGTCTTGATGGCCTGAAACATTCACTTCAGGTGTGAACCTCCGCTGCTCACGACCTTGGAAACCACTAGTTGTTGAAGCCCCACAACTGGGCTCCACTGCTTACTTCTTCTCTGTTATACTCTGCTCCACAAGTAGGGTAGTCTCTACTAACTAGGAAAAATCCTTCCACTTAGCAATAGCTGTAACTGGGGTACGTTCCCAAAATGCAACCCTCTTTCAAACCTTCGACACCTGTCACTCTCAGATGACATAATCACATTAGCATACTGTGAAAGCTCGGTATACTTTCTCTAATACTTGGCCACTGAAAGTGACCCTTGCTTCAGCCTCAGGAACTCATCTCTCTTTGCCTCACGGTATGTGCTGGGATAATACTTGTCTTCGAATATGCCTCTGAAAGTCTGCCAATCTAATGTACGTGCATCACTGCGCCTGGCGAATATGAATTTCCACCATCCCTCTACCTTCTTCTGCAGCAAAAATGTGGCCAATCTGACTTTTCGCTCCTCAGGACAGCTCATCACATCGAAGCATTTCTCAAGCATATTTAACCAAACCTCAGCGTCGGCTGGATCTGTGGAACCCTCAAACACTACGGCTCCTAATTTCTTCAGCCATTCTATTCCATACATCTTTTCCGGATCACTAGGCCCTGCTCTCTCTGGCCTACCTACCTTCTGTGCAGATCTAAAAAACTGCTCATTTCCTGCACCAGTCTGAACTCTCGGGGTACTGGGTCCCCTTTCAAATTAACCTTGTGTAGGATCCTGCATCCCGTCCTGATTCTGCCTGCATCGTTTGCTGGTACGTGGTGGCATGACTCTTATAACATATAAACACATTAGACATGCTATAGATACTTAACTCAAATGCATGATACTAAACTTCTACCCACATTCTAGTCCTGACTGACTCACTCTTATCCATACTTGGAACATACTATGCGAGTTCTATCTGAACTGACTCAACGTCTAACTATTTACTTCCTAGATTCTTCTAAGCACTAACTGCTCTGTCTCATTTCCCATGGAGCTAACCGCTCTAATACCAAGTTGTTACACCCACTCCCAAACTACCTGCTAGCTTAGTCAGGGAGATGGTGTGAAGCCAACAGACATCGTCCTCCTCTAACGATACCTGTTGACCCTACTGAAGCGTTGAACCTCATAAACATACTAATCTTAGATATAAAATACTTTACATGTAACACTACACAGTGGAACCCCTGAAAACCTTTAGACACACATGAAATGCAGTCCTGACATAACTCGGTTTGGAAAATAACCTGATAGAGATATCACAACCAAAAACATAACCAGCTGGGGTTTACACAACCATGATATCTAGTGCTTACACAACCATAAACTATCCAGTTCTTCCAGAGACATTTACAATACAAACAGACATAATGTACAACTCCACCCACATATGGAGCTTGATCTGGAAGCTTTTAGCAGAAAACAGACTTTAGTAATTATCAGGCACTGGGAGCTCGATCTCTACTTGAAAAGTGGGAAAACATTGTGAAAGAGTGAGCTACGAAGCCCAATGAGTAACTAAATTTAAAACTGTAAATTCGTAAATCAGAACACGTGATAAACCTTTAAACGTATTAATCTGTTCAATCAAAGCGTTAAACATAAATGTGTAATGCTCAAAGCTTTCTCAAATATTCTGCAAGTACGTCATCAAAATCTAGCAAGGCATATCAAGTATATAAAACATTTTAACTAACATGACAAATCAACGTTGTGTAGGGCACGCCCAGTACAATCAATGTTTACTAGCTCTATGATGTAGTGGGGCCCGCCCAGCACTACCATCGTCTTTGTCGAAGTGGGGCCCGCCCAGCACTCACGACAGTATCGTTGTCACGAGTACACTCAACGTCAACAACGGAATATAACATGTGTGCACATCGTACCATATAGCCTCGGGCTCAATATCTCAGTCATGTAGTCAATAAAAGTCTCAGAAAATCATATGAAATATACTAAAACATGCCTGCTTATCTTTATCTTTCGTAAAACTCAAGCTTACTCAACTTGCTCATGAAGAACTGAAAATCTCTTAACAGTACTCGCTAATACATACTTTACTTTAAATGATATCGTTTCAACTACTCTTCAGGAATTCAATAATCACGTGCTCGTATATAAACCTCATTAGAAAATCTATGCTCAAAACTTATGCTTGAAACCATTCATAGAAATCATGTATCATTCATACGTTCATATTCAAGAATGTAAACCATTTAAGCATAAATTACAGTTTAGAAATCATTTTCAAAATTCGTTTTGTCACTCACAGTCTTGGCTAGTTCCCTGGTCTGCAGACTTGGCCTATTTCCTCTTGGCCTGTCAAATAAGCCAAAACCGAGCATCAGAACTATAAATCATCTTGTCTTTCCATGCTCATGAATTCTAAATTCTAGAAATAAAATCATACTTCACACTTTTTTTCCAGATTTTTCAGATTCAATACCCTAAATTTCAATACTCATAACTTCCTCAATACTAGACCAAAATTAATGTACTATATATCAACCTCTTCATTTTGGAACCCTCTACAACTTATCTGAATGAAAAAAAAATGAGATTCCTAACGAATTTGTCCAGAAATCCTCCGAACACAGCAATTACAGATTCGTGCTTCTCTGCTACCCTCTATATTTCTCCTAAATTAAACCTACTTCTAGTCGTTTTTGGCCACGAATTCTTCATGTAAGTTATAGGAAATTGAATAAGCTTTCAAACCATACCCAATTGAGCTTCTAATTCAACCTGTACACCTTAGAATGTTCGAAATACCAAAGAAAATCTTAGATCCTTCTGATTTGCACGAAAATTCTGTGCTATGTATTCTTTTTAAAAAACTATTAACTTATCATCAGATTTAGCTCAATCTTCCTTCATGAAATTTGTTAGAAAATGGATTAGCTTTCAAGGAAGTCAGACCTCACCTCTTAGTTCTTCTTATGTAGCTCAAACCGACTTAAAAACCAGAGATAGGCAGGTTGAAACCAGATTCTTCTATGGTTGCACTTTCATGAACTTTTTCCTCCCTTCTTCAACCTCTAACCTGCAGCAAGCTTCTTCTTCCTCTTCCTTCACTCTCTCTCTCTCGAAATGCTCTGAAAATCTGATGGGAAATGATGGAGAAATGGGCTGAAATGAGTTAGGCGGTGGTGCGGAATGGGTTTCCATTTCCTTTCATTTTTTTTCCCTTTTTCCTTTTCCTTTTCTTTTCTTTTCTTTTCTTTTTCTTTATTTCCTTTCTTTTCTTTTCTTTATTAATAAATTCTAAAATTATCAAAGACAACTTCAACCAAAAGCTTTGTCATTTTTCTTCAACAATGGAACAACAATAACTTGAATCCAACATCCTAATATATGTGATAAGAGTAAATAATCCAAGGAAAGTCTCAGGTTTACAAAGATGATTCATGAATATGCTTACTATATACATAAATATAACTCTTATATTTCATGATGCATGTGCATGTTCTCTTATAATTTAATCATGTTTTATTATAACACTTATTATACATGATGCATGAATAATGGCATAACCTAAGGTGGGTTTCAAAACTATATGTCATACACTAAGGCATATAAACAACATACATCTCATTTATATTAAACAAAAATTGATGAATTAGGATAATTAGCCTCAAATCCTCAAAACCAAAGCTAACTATTATAAATATCAAAGAGTCTCCAGTTCAAATAGGTGAACCTGGTCTTGAACTGTCTGGGTGATGAAACGCGACTCCATTGATCGTGTACAAAACTCCTTGTGATCGCTTACACGAAAGAGTAAATGCTTTACTCAGTCGTTTACCAATGCTTCCTAAGCTAAACGATCGTTTAACAATGATCATGTACCTTTACTATGCGATGAAGCATGAGACACGCGATCGTGCAGTGCGCAACGTACAAAGCAAGCCTTAAACAATCATTTAAATGACAACGATGCGGTGAAGCACAATCATCTAAACAATCGTTGAGCAAGCGCGAGGTATCGCATACCAAGTGATCGTGTAGTCAGTGCGATGAGGCATGCTAACTACACGATCGTTTAGTGCGCACGCTTTTTATTAAACGATGAGCATCAAATGCTCTATACGATTGTCTACTCCAGCATCTATGCAATCGGGCAACCAACGCTACGCGATAGAGCAAACACTTTACCCCATCGTTTAGCTAAACGATAGTTTAGTAAATACTACATGATCGCGCAGAAAATTCTATACGATCGTTTAGCCAACTTCTGACGATCGTTTACCTGAGGCTACACGATACGACCAATCTTTGGTATTCTTCCTTTCTGAAAACCACATCTCCATGCTTCAAAACTTCATCACGAACGACTCAACAAACTTAAACAATTTGAATTACAGACTTAATTGCTTGTTAATTATGCCCAAAAGCACAAGGACCCTTATAAATTAACACTTTGTAATTGGAAAGAAAGCTTTAAATAGAGGTAATTAACCCGTAAACATTCATCAACAACCATCCACAAACGCATTTAACACTTAAACACTATGCAGAAAATCCACCACGACTGTAAAAGAAGTTCAAAATAGAAGTGAAATTTGGAATATTAGAACAACCTGGCTCTAATACCAATTGAAGGAAATCAGACATGAGGATTTCCATGAGCAACGGAAGAATCATTCCAAATTCCATTTGAAATTGAACATCAACAATTACAGTACAAGAAAGAAACTAATAGGTCATGCACAACAAGAAATTACATCATGCTTTAAGAGAGAGTCAAGGGATAGAATATGCATACCTTTGAAGAAACATTCTTCAGACTCCTCAATCAAACTCCAAGCGTCCAAGATAGCAACTCAGCCCTCGAACACAACGATCGGTACACAACACGAGCAACAACGAACACGAACCCAACGAACGACTTCCAGAACCTCAAAATCAATTAAGTTGAGTGAAGACACCACCACAATGATTACCTTGATATTCTCGGTGTGAGAATCTAGGAGTTGTGGGCTCTGTATGGACTTAGTTAGAGGAAGAGACTGGAGGAACAACAATCGTGTAGATGATTAAGCAAGTGGGAGATGACACAGTCTATCGAATAGACGATGTATTCAATTGTGTAGAAGCTTGCAGTCTATCGTATAGACAATGCCACACGGTCGTTTAGTTACGACCAGCTGAATGAACTATCACATAGTTTTAGTCCATGATCGTTTAGTCTCTCTATGAGTTATCGCTTAGTAAAACAATTTCACTTGATAGCTTTCTCCGTGAGTTTCTTTTCGAATCAAGTAACAACTAATTTTAGGAAAACATTTTTCCTTTTATCTCACGGTTACAATAAAACCACCAATAACCTCTCACTCAATTGGTTATTAGAGAAAAAGAGATAATTATCAAATAATTAGTATTATTATAAATAAATATGATAACCAACTTACCATATTATATTTATAACCTATAGTTTTAATATTTCATCTCATGAAGCATATAAACCATAGATCTTTTTCTATTTTATGGTACTTAATGTAAATCATAATTACATTAATCCTCCACTTGATGTATCTCATACATCACACCAATTATATCATATATAACTGAATTTCCTCTTGAACATTTCAAAGTAACACCAAAAACTGATTCCCAACTTGAATCCATTGAGCTACCAAGGGGACCTTATCGACCTATAGCTTGAAGCTCCAACGGTACGTGAATGACTAACTAAACTCTTTAATCACGAGATCCACCATTCGTTTACTGTCGGGCACTCTACTAAAGACCGATAGCTGCAGTCTGCTCACTACAGATATATTTTGTGTCCATATCAACCAATCAATAGTGCAATAACCCTTCACATATCGCTTGTAAGAGTAGTTGGGCCAATTTACCATTTTGTCCATGTAGTTACATCTAAGTCCTTAAGTACCACTGATTCCTCTAATGAACATAAGTCATAGTCCTACTATGACTGAGTCCTCTCTTCCAAAGAGCGGATGTGGCCAGTATGTTCAAGACCCGAAATCAGCCCTTAAGGGAGCAATCTATCTATTTACCCCTACTTCGGGGAAGGAGTGAATTCCATCTTGTGTAACTGAGTTCCCAACACCTAAAAGAGTAGGCTTGTTGAGTTGGCAATCTGGCCATTCTCATCCATACTTGTAATGACCCAACCCCCTAGGACTTAAGTTAGGTCGTTACTAAATACATGCATGCATGGAACTTAAAACGACACTCTTTTATGGTGAAATAAATGCTAAATAAATAGGGTAAGTGCAAAAGGCTTTCACTAAATTCAAATATTAAAAAAAACAATAGGGTACCCATAAATCATAAATGATAATAAATAAGTCTGAAAACGATTCTTAATAGTAAGTTTTCAAACATCAAAACTGAAAGTTAAGAAAAACATGAAAAGAAATCTAAATCTCATGAGCGGAAGCATAAAACTAGTCCTAGTGGCTCGATCACGAATTCCACTTGTCCATTGCCGGTGCATCTCTACCCTTACTTGAAACAACAATGTAAGAAAGAATGAGTATAAAATACTTAGTAAGTAACCCCACTACTAGGATCAGGTTAGGCATCTATGTCCTCTAGATGCCTACCTCTGGTGGAACATATAAACTGTCTTAGTTCTCATGGGACACATACATACATGAAAAACTGAGTTCTATCCTACTATAGCTAAACATGCCCACTACCTCTAGTGAATCCCGAAGGAAACACAATCTGGTGAATCCCGAAGGAAACACAAACTAGTGAATCTCGAAAGAAACAAAAACTGGTGAATCTCGAAGGAAACACATTATCTGAAGAATCCCGAAGGAAACACAAATTAGTGAATCCCGAAGGAAACCCAAACTGGTGGGCATTCTAACTAATCAGTAAAATCACTATCATAATATCGACATCACAATCTCAACATGGTTCTATAACATAATATACATCTCATCATCATGATTCTACAATATACATATAAATTTCTTCATCATAGCTTTACAACATATGTATGCATCTCATCCTCCTCAGATTCAGCAGGATCTCCAATAAATACTCAAATCATACTAGTATTCAAACATCTCTATGCGCAACTAGCCTTTTAAACTCTCATATCAGAAAGGCATATATAAACATCAAACTATCAATATATCCTCAGTAAATCATGTTTGTCAATTCCTGACTCCAGTCATTTCAAACGTCAGTCAATGAAGGTAGACATAAATATCATGCTAAGTAATAATCCTCAATAAATCATAATTATAATTTTTGGGCACTAGGGTGGTTCCAATAGTAAGATTACTTACCTCAACTTGGTAAAAAAACACAAAACAAAATCTCCTTAGAACTTCTTTAGCACACTTGAATCAACCTAAAGTTGTGGCTTGGTCCAAGACAAATTTAAATACTCGATTTAATTAGCCAATCGATCTTCACCAATTTTTTGCAAAAAAAAATGGTATCTAGCTTGATAGTCAATGCCTCAAAAATTCCAAAACTTGAATCTAAGTTTCAAACCAAAGAGAGGTTACTAATTTAACCCAAAACCAAAGTAGTGAACTTCACCTCCCAAATTATAAGGAAAAATAAGTCTTGCCCAAGGTTTTTCTCAAAATTCCGGCAAAGATCGGGGCAATGGCGGCCGACGGCATGTCGACTTGATGCTGCCATAGATAGGTAGTGTGTGTTGCTATCGGACGACATAAATTGTTTAGACTAGCGGTTGGTAGTGAGGGTCTTGCATGAGGAGGGTTTGCGAGAGTGGGAGAGAAGGGGAATTTCTAGTTTACATATTTTATTCAGTAGTGATTACGAAAGAAACTAGAGCTTTAAACAACGATCCAACCGTTCAAAATGAAACTCTATATGTCTCGAACAGACTGACCAAATTTGAGTACGATCCAACAGTTCAAACTCTAACAATCGACAATTTTGTGGAAGCTGTCGCTGAAAAACCGAATTGCTTTCTCCCTAATTTTTTACCTCTTTTCACTCTCATTTAATTTCCAAAAACATCTCAATTCTTTTATTTTTTTTTCCAAATTTTGAAAAGATAAATAAAATATTTTATCACAATATCTCCAAAATCTTCAAAGATTCTATTAAATTTAAAAATCAATTAACTTTTCAAATTATCTTAATTTAGGCTTCAAAAACAAAAATTAAATGGCATAAGATCCATCAATTCGATACAAATTAAATCATTCCAAATATATAAATCAATTCAAAACCACATGAAATTAATTATCTCTTTTAATTTTTTTTTAAGTTGGCCCTAAAATCCAAAATCAAAGGGAAGCAAAATTCAATATGGTAGTATGCGGTCGCCTTGTGTATGTGTATGCCATCCATCATCGCATAGACAAGAATAGAGGCTTAGATGTAAGTCCTATAGACACCATCGCATACATCGCATGCGTTCTAAAACTAGAAGTCGTAGCATTTTCATTGAGAGATGACTTGTTATTGTATGTATGTAGCATGATCGCATAACATGAACGCAAT
This sequence comes from Benincasa hispida, assembly GCF_027475165.1. NCBI lineage: Eukaryota > Viridiplantae > Streptophyta > Magnoliopsida > Cucurbitales > Cucurbitaceae > Benincasa > Benincasa hispida. Next base: position 2,596,086 of record NC_143484.1, on the reverse strand, counting down.
CTAAGGAAGTGTTAGCTAAATCCCTTCTCAACCCATTCCCCCACATACACTCTTTTCCCAACTTCGCCGCATAAACCTTATACTGTAAACAACATACCAACCAACACATTGATTTATTTGTTACCGCAAAGTAATCGAAAACTACCATTGCATATTGTTCCTTAGTCCCTGTGTTTGACCCTGGGCTTACTAGGTAATTCAGAAGGATTTATACTTGGATCCTACTGAGAAAACTTGCATGCACAACACATATTTCACCATCGCATTCTACACCATTATTTCATCGCATTAACAATACGCATCAATTTTTTGGCACCGTTGCTGGGGACTACGGCAATACAAGCTAACGGTAACTTTTTTATTTTCTTTTCAACTTTCAATCTCTAGCGAATTACGGCCCAGAGATTGAAAGAACGTTCCGACGAAGATTGAGAAACAACCGCCAACAACAATAAGACAGGACTCCAAGAATGGCGGAACAACCGGAAGAAAGGGCTGCAAATGCAAATAATATAATGGCCAACCCCATCCTCCTGGCAAATGACTGCAATAAACCCATTCGGGACTATGCATCGCCGAACCTATATGATTTCTCCCCAGGAATCATGAGGCTAGCTCTGGACGGCTCGAGGTTTGAAATGAAACCAGTTATGTTGCAGATGATTCAAACGGCCAGACAGTTTGGTGGAAGGCGTGGCAAGGATCCGCACGCCTATCTTCGGGGTTTTATTGAAATCTTCAACACTTTTGTTTTCCCAAATATCTCCGCTGAGGAGGTTTGACTAACATTGTTCCCATTTTTCTTATGCGATCAAGCAAGGAAATGGGCTTATTCTCTCGAACCAGGGGAGATAACACCGTGGGAACAAGTAGTGGAAAAGTTCATGAAGAAATACTTCCCCCCAATAGAGAACGCAAGAAGGAGGAAGTTAATTACGAATTTTGAATAGGAAATTGACGAATCGCTCAGTGACGCCTAGGCGAGGTTTAAGAGGCTAGTAATATGATAAAAGAGTCCAAAGGGACTTCTGCATCTTATAGAAAAATCCTTCCTGTTGTCTCTTATAGCATAGAAATGAAGAATCATTATGCAAAACCCTCTCCTCCAGATCTAGGATGGGATGATTTTCATCCATATCAAAAGACTTATGATGGAACCTCTATTATAAGCTGGAACATTGATGGATGTTCTGATCAGCAAATGATAAATATTTTCCAAGAAATGCTTCTAGCTGCTACCACCTATAGCACTAGAAAAACTGTTCTAAGCACCGCTCAAATTCTGGTTTCAGGATTCATAGGAAATCTGAGGAGCTGGTGCACAATCAACTTTCTGAACAAGAAAGCATACTATCCTAACTGCCACAAAGACAGTTACGATAAAGCAAGAAGGAAATCCACGAGCAGGAATTGCCCCAATGGAGATATTGTAAAATGAACTAGATATGGTTAACTCATTGGTATACACTGCAATGAAACACTTTGTAGGACGAGCAGTAATCTATAGTAATCAAGCTGCTGAAGCACTTCTCAAGATGCGTTGCAGAAAGATGAGTGATTTCAAATGGTACAAGGACGTTTTTATGGCGAGACTTTATAACCTTACATCCTGAAGAGAAGAAATCTGAAAATGAAAATTCGTAGAAGGATTACCTTCTTATATTGTCGAAAAATTTTATCACACTATAACAAATTCGAGCTTTAATGTCGGTTGGCAACCGACATTAAAGATAGTATTATTAAAGCCCTTTAATGTTGGTTGCCTTTAATGTTGGTTTTAAATTGACATTAAAAGGCTTCAATAACACCAATAACATAGCCTTCAATGTCGACTGCAGCCGACATTAAAGCCTGTTTTTTTGTTTTTAATTCTTAACCGACATTGAAGCCCAAATTTGTCCTTTTTTTTAAATTCCATTGCCGAATCCATTTTTTTGGTCAAATAAGTTAAAAACAACATTATATGTCTCGTGTTGGGTCAGGAAATGTCCGTGTTTTATATTAAAAAGTATAAAAAAAAATTGCATGGCGAGCCCATCAATATTTGTCTTCCACCTATGAATTTATCCACAAACAAGAATCAATATTTCCAATCCATTACATATACTCATCAATATTTGTCTTCCACCTATGAATTTATCCACCAAAATTTGCAAAACAATACCAGAACCAGACTTCATAGAATACAGCTTACATCAAAGCCATCATTTCTCTCATTCACAAATATCAATTAGTACTAATTCCATGAATAAACAAGAATCACAATACTAGAATCACAATACCATGAATACAGCTTCCAATAATAAATAGATCATGTCTTCCACCTATGAATTTATCCACAAACAAGAATCACAATACCAGAACTAGACTTTCATAGAATACTTACACCAAGCCATCATTTCTCTCATTCACAAATATCATATTAGTACTAATTCCATTCACAAAGATCATGGTTAAATAAATTTACATTCATTCTAAGCTAGCATTTACATTCTATTGAGACAAAAAAAAAAGAATTATATCCTTACACAAATCGGCCAACAAAACTTGCCCATTGGGTCCGAATTACGTCGATCTCTCCTTGCGTATATGCATCTTTTGTATTGAACTACAAAAAGGGAAAAAAAAAAGATAAATTCAACATATGTTTACGTCCATTTATTAAATTAAAGCTAGTACTATATAAAAATAAATAATTTATGTACGAGGCTAGCATATTCAACTAAAAAGTTTTACATTATCCATATAACTAAAAAGTAAAAAGCCCCCTAAAGCAACACCAAAACTTCAAGCATCTAAAAAGCACACCAATGGATACAAGACTTCAATCAAATGAAACCACAAAAAACATCTCCAACTAAAAGATGCTATCGAGGGTCAATCCTAGATAATGAAGAATTTGATTCAAATTGACGAAGAAGCACAATAAATGGTTAAACAAGAAGTAACAAAAGATTCGACAATGATAATGAAGAATTAACCTAACCCATAATGCATGAATAACCCACAAACTACCATAATGCAACCGGATTCATTTAGACAAATAATGCTTAAATATAAACTACCAAAGGATGCCTAAGAAGTTCCACTATCATAAACCAACCAAACCATAAACTACCAAAGGATGCCTAAGAATCTATTCCAAAACTTTAGAACAAATGGACTTTTAAGATAAGCATCTTATAAATATTACCTTGTACTTGTTATTAATGTTGTTATGAAGTCCTTTTTGTGTTTGGTGCATCTTCTCCACTTCTCAACATTCTTAAAACATGTCCAATGCAATCTTCCTATCTTCCTTCCAAATCCTTAAGAATCAAAATTTAGCCTTACACATCAAACTTGAACCTAACGAAATGAAAAACTTAATTCAAAGTCATTTCATTATTACTCAAATGAGTTAGCTCCCAAATTCTAATTCGACTAGTTTCCAAAAGAATCTTACTCTAAAATAGTTTCGTATCCACTCACAAAGGCTAAGAAGAGACTATTTTGAAAAAAAAAAAGAATCGCCTTGTCAAGAGAGAAGAAAAAAAAGAAGATAAGAAAACAAGTAACCTATCTTCTATATGGTTCAATCACCACAATATTGCTCATTTCTCTTGTATATCCTGTACAAGTGAAAAAAAAGTGTAACAACAATTAGTAACCTATCTACTATCGAGATAATTTTGATCAAAAAAAGAATTGATCCTCATAGATTTAGCTAGTTTATCTAGTTGCAGTTTAACTCTCAAAGCATAAGAATATTATATTTTTCACAAAGGGACTTGAGTAAACAACAAAGTATCTTCTTGAGTTTGTTTTAGTAACTCACTTCTTTCCCAACCCCAGAAGAATAGCAATTGTAAGCATAATAAAGTACCTTCTTGAACTGAGACATTTGCATCCCATGTGTTGCAGCACATCGACTCTCTCATGATTTTGTTCCATGCTTGATTATGACATCCCATTCTTCCTCAAGTGTATTTAAAAGTGTTAAAACAGTAACTATTTAAAGTGAAACTGACATTTTATCTTACTTTTATCTCTCAACAAAATTGTAATATTTTTCCCTTTCTACTTCTCAAGAAATCTCAACTCTTCTCGTGGACGTAGGCACCTCTTGCCAAACCATGTTCAAATCTTGTTGTCTATTTCTCATCCCTTACCTTGCATGCGTAAATCTGCATTATAAGTCTTTTGATCTTAAAAAAATCACCATTATTGCTAAGCATTGAGAGCTCTCAAACTTTCTCTTCCTTCTTTGTACAAAATAATTTCATTTTTCCTCGACATTCGAACACAAGATAGAATCACCAGCAAACAAATCAATTATGATCTCAACATCTTCTTTTCATTTAATAGAAAACTACTATTCAAACACAAGTTAGTTTCAAGGTGATACTGAGGAGCATATTTTATACTTCACTTGTTCCTTAACTGAAATTTCAAAAATCAATGGTGCACTTTCTCTAGTAAAACTCGTAACTAAAGGATGCTTATTAGCAAATAGAAATTCAACAATTGTAGACTAGAAAACTCATCATCTGCAACAAAAACAAAAACAGTAAATTACAATCCAACAAAATAAAACTCTCATATAACATTGAGCAGCCCAATATAATCTTCTAAGCAAAACACCCTCACATTCCACTCTTTTTAGTTATTAGTCATCAAAGATTAATCCAAACAATTACACTTAATCAAAACTACGATTATCATAACTTCAAGATAGTTATAGCACACAATCTAATCCTACAGTTCATAATAATATGATAAAAAGAAAATAAGTGGGTTCATTCTTCAGCAAACAATTCTCCCCAAGTCATGTACTGCGCAACTGTTTTACCTTTCTTCTGGACTCTATTCACTCATTTTTAAGTCGCCACCACCAAATACAATACCCATCGAATAAAGCTTTAGAATTTCCTTTTTCTCGAACTGAACAAAGCCTACTCCCCATTTCACTTTTTTCGCCGCTACCACCAACAAGCCTGCTCTGAAGTCAGCGAGTCGCCGGTCTTCTCTCTCCGCGAAGAGCGCAGACCATCGGTTGCTGGAAATGGACAAGGAGAGGGCAGTCGGGGAAGGTGTTGGCCGGATGCTTGGCCGGGTTGTGGGTTTTGTATGGAAGGAAGAAAGGAGTCACATTTTGGAAGGGTTTCGCGTAGGTTTTTGGGTGAGTGGAAGTCTGGGAATGAAAGGAAAAATAAAATTGGGGGGGGGGGGGGGGGGAGTGAAGCGGGAAATGAAAAAGATGGGGGGGGAATGGGTTTTGGTTCTTTTAAATAAAAAAAAAAAAAAAAAAAAAAAAAAGCGGATCTTTAATGTCGGTTTTTAACCGACATTAAAGGTATACATACAATTTCGGTTTAAAACCGACATTAAAGATTCGCTTTTTTTAAAAAAAAAAAAACAAAACCGACATTATACATCCGGTTTCACTTTTTTCAACTGACATTAAACCCCAAAATTCTTGTAGTATAGAAGATGTCTAAGATGTTCGAAGGAAATCAAATCAACTGGAATTCTCTCACTTACGGAGACATTACCAGTAACATTCAAGCACTATGCTTAAGTCTTTGTACAAACAATAAGCATAATCAAGGAATCATCAAAGATGCATATTATCAAAAGGAATGAGGGACTTTCTGCAAACAATACGACGTTGAACAAGATCTACTGCCTTCAAAACCAAAGAAGAAATCTTCTATCAAATCCTACAGCAAAGGACGATGAACGAAAGACGAAGAAAAACCCCGAAAGAGGAAGTACTAAAATAGAAATAAGAAGTATTCCAAAAAGAAAGAAACCACTTGTTCCCGATGGGTCATTATGCTAATAAATGCCTCTTGATAAAAAAAAAAAAAAATCAACAGCCTAGAGATTGACAATGACCTAAAAAATTCTCTTCTCTTTGCCATCCGTTTTGAAGATGACATTTCTATATAGAAGAATCATCTTCCGAGGGACTAATCAATGAAGTTGTTTGTGATTCCTTCTCTGAAGGATATTCTTCCGATTCCTCTCAACTTTCAGAAGAGGCTGTCCCTTGCACAGGATGTATCAATGTTTTAACAAGAGACCAAAAGCACCTACTTGATCTAATAGAAGAGCTTTCTGATGAAATATCTCAGAAAACGGTCCTCCTAAAACTTCGAGAGTCTCTAGAAAGCCAAAATACGAAGCTTCAAGTCTTAGAGCCAATTCAACATTCCTTTCAAGAAATACTTAATCGGGTCATTAATGAGTCATTCCAAGAACCTGTAAAGGAATCTGACCGCCGCATGGAAGTTAAGAAACTTAAAAAGAAAGTCGCCATCAATAAGCAACGATTGTCGATCCTGGAAAATGCATTTAGTGATTTCCAATAGCAATCAGCAAAAGCGATTACCCCAAGAGAAACTTCAGGAATCCAAAGAGATGATATAGAGGGAATCAACTATATCAGTAAAGTCTACAACCAAAAATGGTTATATAAGGTCACCATTAAGGTCAAGGATTTCAAGTTTGAAGCAGTTAATCGCTGATAGGTATGATTGATGATGTTCTATGCTCGAAATGATGTGATACTACTGCTAGATATACGTTAATTATGGATGTTCACGTAGTATGCCATGCATTGTCACAAGTTTCCTTATGATGGAACCAAGTGTAATTCCACCGCAAGTTTCTCAGTGTGATCCGAGGTCGAACTCAGGGACTGTTTTAGGTTATTATGATATGTTCATGATATATGCGACCAGGTTTTCAATCTTTAAGAATGTGTTTGTACAGGTATATAAATTGCGATAAAATAAAGTAAAGCAGTAAAGATGCGATGATAAAATAAAATACAATAAACCTAAGTTAGATGATACAAGATACAGGCTTCATGTTACAAGATGCTGAGGTCAAGGCTGGCTGTGAAAGTTATGCAAAGACGTGGAATGCGGCGGCAAGTCTTATGAATAGAATAGAAAGAGAAAGATAAATAATATAAACAACGCAAGTTCTCAATTGCGTTGAAGCTAGAAATACTGTTCCGCTCTTCTCTTGGCATACATCTTTCAGTGATCGACCACGCTCCCACATATCTGTGGTGAAACAGAGAATATTGTAATGAACGCAAGGTTGCTTCCATCTCTGGAAGTACTACTCGCTTTAGTTAACGCATTCTTCTAACCCTCTCTTGATAGATCAGAATGGCATCTTCACTTCTGCTCTCACAGGGGAAGATGTTGTCTAGCATGCCTTAGCTAAATGCATTTTATACCTTTAAAACAGATTAAGTACTTGTTTGATTTATATTAACTATCAGAGGAATGAAAAGACATCATGGAGAAAATGATTAATGGAGGAACAGAAATAGACAGAGAATGGTATATGAAAGCTATCAAAACATTTAATATATCTATTAAGCATTTGATACATGGTGTGTGAATGAAAAGACAAAGAGAAAGTGAAATACAACGATGAAAGAGATAGAACAAACACAAACAAGTGCCAATCTCTTGGCACTGATTCGATGGAGATTTGCTTGCCGGATAGGATGGATTTGATGGTAGGAAGAGCTTCCCTCTCAGGCTTGCTCCACCGGTAGCAGAGATCTTTACACATAGCTTCCGATCGGGTATTCGACAGGATAGATCTGAGATTCACCTCTCGGTCTTATCTCGTCTTCTTCTTGGATATCTTCAATTAAGCACTCAGCTCAACCTTTTCTCTCAACAGTTTAGCAGCACTTAGCCCCGTATCAAGTAGCATAAGTTTTCTTTGAAATCTATGGGGTATTTATAGGTGTAGGTCTTTCACTCTGGCCTTGTGGTCACCACTGATGTTTATGGTAATTTCGAAGATGGAGGGATATTATTCCTTCTGTTATGAAATCAGATCGTCAATTCTGCACAACCGTTAGTTGTACATGTGTCTCAATCCTCCGCTTTTGTGTTGCTCAGCTGCATCTTTCGATCATGGATTTACATGTGTGTTGTTTTTATTACCGCATGCAGTTGAAAGTTAGCCCTGGATCGACTATCACATTGTGCCGTCATTGCGGTGATCGTCTCTTCATTGTTGATTGATGGGCGTAATGTGACAGAGATGCGTCGATCAATTTCTCGAGAGCCTTAGGCGCAAGCGGTGACTTGGTTTCCTACAAAACAGAGTAAAACTCGGCTTCTCTTCCATATTTATGGCGTTAGTGGGTGTAATTGCGATCATTTATAATTATTGTAATTCTAAGCTAATCTTCATACAATCGGCGCATATTTACTAACTTTTCGCCGCATTATCTAGATAAGGTGGCATAAATAACTTGTATTTCTACAAGTTATCACACCCCCAAATTTAGATATATGCTTGTCCTCAAGCATATCTTCTACTAAGGCAATCATGCTCAATTCCTATCCTCTATTTTTTGCGTTGATTGGTTGCTCCGAATGTTACACTTAGGCACATTACTTGACGTCGCAATTTCCTTCTATCCTTTCTAATTCTTAATAAAGCTCTACTTTATTCTTCTATATAACAAATTTCTGCTCAAAAATGCTTTTCTAATTTTTCAAAATAGAATGTTTTTCTCTTCTTGTCAAAACAACTTGATGTATCTATATGCGTTGGTCACAACTTTGCGCCATTTATTCACTTAGAGTCTGTTGATCATGGTTACACTCTTCGTTTTGGGTTATCCCCACGAGTGTCATGCGAACATCCAACTATGGTTGTGTGTCAATTTCAACTTTAACTCATGAATTTCAGAGGAGTTGTCTCTTGCATTTATTTTTTTCTTTCTTTTTTCCTATTTCATATTGTGTTGTTCTTGGAAACCTACCTTTGTTTTAGCTTGCTTCTACGGGTGTCATACGAATATCCAACTACGAGCAGGCTCCTTTTACAACTAAACTCTTATCAGGTTGGGAATATTTTTAAGGATTTCCCTTGTGCTGACATTGGAGCTTTGTATGAATTTATTATTTTTTTTTTATGAATGTGAATGCAATTTCTTAAATACTGCATATTCTTGATCTCATCTGCTCAGACCTTCCCCACCCCCAAATTTAAAGATGAGCAAGGTCCTCATTGCGTTGTTTGGAGAGATTAGACAAACACTTAGAAGAAAATTTCAAAAAGAAGGTTTGAGCAGAACTTTGAAAGATAAAAGGTAAAGTACTGCTAAACTAAGAATTAACTAAGTGTTAGTCAGAAATTACTAAGTATGGGAAATGTTTCTAAGTATAAACATATATTACATCATAGCAACACAATGAAGAACACAAAAGTAAAAGATTGAGAACATCAAAAAAATTGACAAAGGAAGATAAAGAAAAAGGCATAGGCAAAAAGTAGAGTGAATCATATACTCTAATTGTGTTGAATATTAATAAAGTATACAAATAATTACAAATTAACGCAATACAAAATTTGTGCCTGTACAAGAGTCAAAGAATTTGATTAACTCATAAAAGAATAAATGAATTTAAAAGAATACATAATGGCCACATAGAAGAAAAAAAAAATAATATATAAGAGGATTATTGTTGAGGGGCTGGCAGGTCTGGAGGCAGATTTTGAGGTGGTGCAGGAGGCGCTTCTTCAAAATTTAAGTGCTGCAGGAGATGTAGGGGCACCATTAGACCATGAAGATATGCGGTAAGAAAGTTGAAGTACTCTTGATTACGCTTCGCAATCATTCTCTGGTGCATATGAACTTTATAAATGTTGTGTTGCATGTTGATCAGCGCCTCTCTTGATGTGGCAGCACTGTGTTGAATATCATCAATGCGCTCCATTACTACCTCAAATCGCTGGTTGAAGAAGTGTTTTTGTTGAGAGAAAAGTTGTTGTTGTTGGGAGAAGAGGGTTCTTATTTCTGCTAACTCAGCAGCCATGGAGGTGATGGAGGGTTATGCCTTCGATGTCTCGCCAGCATCGTTTTGAGGTTGGGCAGAGGTGCCTTCACCCAAACCATGTGGGTCATCAACTTGCAGTAGTGGAATGGTGGGTTGCGGTGATGATGCTGATGGTGAAGGTGGGGCTGCTAGGTAAATAGGTGAGGAGGTTGGAATAAGGAGAAGATTGGTAAAATGTTCGTAAAGAGAGGAAAAGGGTTGCGTTGGTGGACTTGAAGGGCTTGGAGGGCCAATGACTAAGGGAAGAGGGTCCATAGTTACTGGATCTTGCGTTGGTGACTCCAGGACCTTCTCTTTTCCCTTGTCTTCTCTTCGTCGTTGTTTTGGCCTGGGTTCTTACAGCGCATTCAAATCGATCGCGAGTCTTTTTGCTGGCATCTCAGTGCAATGTGGTGAGCCTTTGAGGAGCAGCCTCAAGATTTTTATGTTGATGAGGTCGTGGACTTCTAGCATGGGCTCCTCATCAATGCTTACACCTATAGATAGGCATAGACATGAAATGATCCACGGGAAGAAGTACTACCCCCGAACATGCCCCACTAATGCTTTAACCTGCCTTGCGATCAGTTGCCCTACGTCAATAGAAATGTCGCGGGCTATGCAGTATGCAGTCATGACCCGATCCCTTTATACCATTCTGTCATGCATTGTTGGGATCAGCCGCTTCTTAACCAAGTAAACCCAGAGCCTTCCCTCCGGAAGCAAGGTCTTGGCCTCCAGAGTGCGGATGCCTTTGAGCGAAACCGACCACTTCGTGCCCGGTTGCATTAATATCCTCAGTGCGTCTTCCATCTGTTACTCCGTGGGATCATCAATAATTTTATTCCCTGGTGCATCAGGGTTGTCTTTCATTTGATAAATTTCGTTGATGTCCCTTACGCTAAAGGATACTGTTTCTTCTTTAAAGGTCACCGCATCCCTGTTTCTATGAAGATGCCTGCAGTAAAAGCTTCGCACTACCTGAGGCACGATGATGGATGGGCACTGGCAGAATGTGTCCCACCTATGTTCCACAATTACGCTCGTGATGAGGTCAGGTAGTGGATTCGGCGCAGGAAAGAAGCCCATCTTGATCCACATATCATCGTTTTCCTTTTTCTTTTATGAGCGCTTCTTGGCCACTGCCGGTTCGTTGCTTTCTGCTATAGCCTTGCCTTTTTCCAGCGCAAGGCGGACTGCTTGTCTTTCTTTCTTTTCCCGCTCCTTGCGCTGTTCTTCTTTCTCGCGCTCTACGAGTTCTTTTCCCCTCTTCTTGTATAAGCGCCGCTTATTGGCTTCACGCTTTTTCCTTTTCTCTTCCTCTAATAATCTGTCCTCTTCTTCTTTCTTCCTCCTCTCTTCTTCTTCTTCTTCTCTTTCTTCTCTCGCAAATTCTTCTTCGAATTTCTCAGAGGCCAACAACAGACGCTGTTCCTCCTCGCGCTTCCGGATCCCTTCAAGTCTGGCAAGCTCATTGTTGCGTCGCATTTCTTCAAACTCCAATCTTTTTCTTCTATCCCTCCCTACGATGATGAGCTTGCCCCTCTCCATCTTTTCTTGCTTCTCCTTCTCTTCTTTTCTTTTTCTCTCTTTCTCTTTCAATGCCAAAATTAATCTCTGAGGGTCAATTATGGACCTTTGCGACGCATTCTCCCTGCGACGCCGCATTAGAGGGGTTCCCTCTGCTTTTTCTCCATCGATCGCAACTATTTTCTTTAGTATGGGTTGCACCGATTCCATTAACTGTGTCATTTCCCCCCTATCCTCCCTTACGGAGGTTTATTCTCCATCAGGGCTCGCAGCCCTCTGTTTCACTTCCTCTTCTTTTCTCAAGTGCCTATCTTCACGCCGGCGCAATTTTCTTTCTTCTTTCTCCTTCTTCTTCCTCTCCTTCTTGGCCTCTTCATCTTCATCATCATCCTTTTGCTCTTTGTTCTTTCTTGCCTTGCGATGATGTGAAGACTCCGCCTCTCCAACCTTCTTTCCCTTGCTCTTCTTCTTCTTCTTTTTCTTCTCAGCCCCTTCTGGTTGTGCCTCCCCTGCAACCTCCTCCATCGCAATCTCTTCTTCTCTTTCCTTTCTCGCAATCGATTCTTCTTCTCTTCGTGGAGGTCCGTCATAGGCTTCTGCGATGACAGTTGCCTCCTGAGTTTCTTGGACCAGAACATCATTCCCCATTTCTTCTTCTTCAAGCACCACTTCTTCCACCACCACTACTCCATCTTAAACTACTCCATCCGCCACTACCACCGCCTCCTCCTCCGTAGGTAGTCATTGGTTTACAACCCCTGCCTCGGGCAGTCCACCTTCTTACTCTAAGGTACTCAGGATGTTGCCAAACACCTCCGTATCATCGCATCTCTTCCTTTCACTTTTAGTTGAGATAGTAGGTGTTGGAGTAGGCATGCTCTCAGTGCTTCTTCCTCGCTTGAACAAAGGAGACCTAACGGTCAAAGAGTTTCTCCGGGCTCTCTCGGCGAGTCTGGGGATAGTGTGGGCTTGAGCGGAAAGCCTGCGACTAGCAGCTAGGAATGCTGCCTCTCGCATGGCTACATGGTCAGGGGTGGAAGGTGAAGCGGATTGGTTTAGGGTCTGGTCAGCCATGGATACGAGCTTGGAAAGGTCTGGTAAAAACTTGAGCTGCTGGGGAGAAAGAAAGGTCTGGGTGCAAGACGCTTAGTGTTTTGGGTTTGCCAAAGTGAGGTAAAGAGTTTCCAATGAAGGAGGAGGCTGTATTTATAGGTTGGGCCGTGGTGGGGCCCAACGCAATTTTTTTTTTTTTTTTTGCGATGACAGGCCTCGAGCAACTCGACAGGCGCGTCATTCCACCTCCCTCATTTATGGAATTTCAAATAAAGCTGTCCTTTCGTCTGCCAAGTCATAATTTCTTGGGAATACGAATCGATTGGACTCCCCCTTCAAATTGCCAAAAGACTTTTTTCTTTAATATTTTATTTGAATGGACGCAAGATAAAGATTAATGCATTGCGCTCACCAATGAAACTGCATTTTCGCAGAGGACGGGTAACAACGCATATCTCCCCATAACACACCCCTTAACCAACGCATTTCTAGAGGATACCTCAACATAGTGCATTCAGCTAAGGACGGGAAAATGACATATACGAGCGCAACACACCCCTCAACTCAATACAGTTGAGTTAGGTGAACACGAAGCATTCCTTATTGGTTTGAGATGCGTCCATTGTCGCCTTGCATACCTGTTGTTAATTGTTTTATTATTTTTATTCTAAAATTTTTTTTCAACGCAAGTGCTATAACTTGAGGCAATAAATTCTCTCTTTATTACTCAATCATTCACCATTAAAGCTCAACGCATTAATTACATAAAAACTCAAAGAATTAAAGACGAGATAGAATCAAATGTAAAGAAATAAATGAGGAAATAAATTCATAAAGTCGAAATTGAATAAATGAAGAATTGAAGACAGAATTCAGAATTCAAAGAGACAAGAGTTTAAGAAAGTATTAAACATAGTATTGAGATATGGACCGAAAATTGCGTTGTCATGAGTGATCGTAATCCACATCTCCGTAAGTGATCAAGCTTGCCTGCTCAATGTCTTAAGGACATTGCTCTTTTCCTGTAGATCCCGGGGCTTCTGAATTAATGGGCAATGTTCCCGGTGTTCGACTTCTTAGCTCAGAGGCCAGCTGGCCCATTTGGATCTTCAGATTCCTTATTGAAGACGCTTGCACTTGCATCACTGCGTCGTTTTTATCCATATATTGCTTCAGCAGTGTCTCCAACGAGCTTTTCGAGGTGTTAGATGATGATGGTTGCTGGTTGTGCGGTCTTCATTACCCTTGACTGTGGTGAAAAGGCAAATTCCCTCTACTACCCCCTTGATGGTTAACTGGCCCACCTGGGTTGGGATTGCCTCACCAACTGAAGTTAGGATGGCTCCTCCAACCCGAATTATAGGTGTTGCTGAAGGGGTTGTTCTGGATAGCACACACTTGCTGAAGGTTCAATGGGCACATGTCAGCTCCGTGAGCCCATCCACAATTAACGCAACTGATTGCGGCCACTTGAGCTGGTGTAATGGGTTACGCTTATTGTGGAGCAATGGCTCCTTGGTTGATTGCCATTGACTGGAGGATCGAGGTCACCGCGGCCATTTGCGCGGCCAACGTGGTCATTGTCTCCGCAGAGACAATGACTGTTTCACTTTTCCTTCTCTTGGTGCCTCGGCCTCCATATCCATCGTCGATCCAGTCATCCATATTTCGCGAGATGCGGTCGAGGATGACTTTAGCCTCTGTCTATGTCTTATCCATAAAACCTCCTTCCGCAGAGGCATCAGCAACGGCTTACGTTGCTCTGTTCGGGCCATTATAAAACGTTTCCATCAAGACTCAATCAGGGATCCCGATATGCGGGCAGTTTTTCACCAATCTTCTAAATCGCACCCAGGCGATGCTTAGGGTCTCATTCTCCATCTGTTCGAAGTTTAACACATCCTTTCGTTGCCTTACGTTGATGGCAGGTGGGAAGAACTTCTTCATGAACCGTTCTACCAGTTGATCCCATGAAGTGATTTCATTTGGCTCAAGTGTGTAAGCCCACCTCTTAGCCTCATCCCTCAAGGTGTAAGGGAACAGATACAGTCTTATATTCTCTGGGGTCACGCCAGGTAAGGAAAAATTGCCGTAAATCTCGACAAAGCTGGTCAGATGGGTGTGTGGGTCTTCACCTTGCAGACCCCTAAACTGCCCGACATTTTGAATCATCTGCAGCATGACTGGCTTAATCTCGAAACTCGCATTCTCTTCCGCAGTCGGCCTCAAGATTCCAAGCGAAAAATCATACAAATTGGGTGCCGCATAATTACGCATTGGGATGTTGTGATCAGCCGCCAGGAAAACAGGATCCTGAGACGGTCAAACATCCCCTTGGTTTGTAACCAGTACCGCATTATCATTGTTGTCCGCCGCTGCCTTCTTTCGCCTAATTCGGTTCTAACGTGCCTTTGCGCAGAAAGTACGCTCGATCTATGGGTCAGCTTCGAATTCCAGTTCAGCACCAAGACTCATAAACCGTCAGGCTGCTCTCCACGTTGAACAGCCAGTACAATGACATCTGTCCTGCAAAATACCATAAACACACTTAAATAATAAACCGTTAACCAGTCCCCGGTAACGGCGCCATAAACTTGTTGGTTAATCATTGATAGGTATGATTGATAATGTTCTATGCTCGAAATGATGCAATACTACTGCTAGATATGCATTAATTATAGATGTTCACATAGTATGCCATGCGTTGTCACAAGTTTCCTTACGATGGAACCAAGTGTAATTCCACCGCAAGTTTCTCGGTTTGATCCGAGGTCGAACTCAGGGACTGTTTTAGGTTATTGTGATATGTTCATGATATATGCGACCACGTTTTCAATCTTTAAAAATTTGTTTGTACAAGTATATAAATTGCGATAAAAAAAAAGTAAAGATGTAAAGATGCGGTAAAAAAATAAAATACAATAAACCAAAGCTAGATGATACAAGATACAGGCTTCATGTTACAAGATGCTGGTGTCAAGGTTGGCTGTGAAAGTTATGCAAAGACATGGAATGTGGCTGCAAGTCTTATGAATAGAATAGAAAGAGAAAGATAAATAATATAAACAGCGCAAGTTCTCAATTGCGTTGAAGCTAGAAATACTGTTCTGCTTTTCTCTTGGCGTACACCTTTCAGTGATCGGCCACGCTCCCACATGTCTGTGGTGAAATAGAGAATAACGTAATGAACGCAAGGCTGCTTCCATGTCTGGAAGTACTACTCACTTTAGTTAATGCATTCTTCTAACCCTCTCTCAATAGATCAGAATGGCATCTTAACTTATGCTCTCACAGGTGAAGATGCCGTCTAGCATGCCTTAGCTAAACGCATTTTATACCTTTAACACAGATTAAGTACTTGTTTGATTCATATTAACTATCAAGGGATTAAAAAGACATCATGGAGAAAATGATTAATGGAGGAACGAAAATAGACAGAGAATGGTATATGAAAGCTATCGAAACATTTAATATATCTATTAACCGTTTGTTACATGGTATGTGAATGAAAAGACAAAAAGAAAGTGAAATACAACGATGAAAGAGATAGAACAGATACAAACAAGTGCCAATGTCTTGGCACTGATTCGATGGAGATCTGCTTGCCGGATAGGATGGATTTGATGGTAAGAAGAGCTTCCCTCTCAGGCTTGCTCCACCGGTAGTAAAGATCTTTACACAGAGCTTCCGATCAGGTATTCGGCAAGATAGATCTGAGATTCACCTCTCGGCCTTATCTCGTCTTCTTCCCGGATATCTTCAATTAAGCACTCAGCTCAGCCTTTTCTCTCAACAGTTTAGCAACACTTAGCCCCGTATCAACTAGCATAAGTTTTCTCTGAAATCTATGGGGTATTTATAGGTGCAAGTCTTTGACTCCGGCCTTGTGGTCACCACTAATGGTTATGGTAATTTCGAAGATGGAGGGATATTATTCCTTATGTTATGCAATCAGATCGTCAATTCTGCACAACCGTTAGTTGTACACGTGTCTCAATCCTCCGCTTTTGTGTTTCTTAGCTGCTTCTTTCCATCGTGGACTTGCATGCGGTGTTGTTTTTGTTACCACATGTGGTTGAAAGTTAGCTCTGGATCGACTATCGCATTGCGCCGTCATTGGGGTGATCGTCTCTTCATTGTTGATTGACGTGTGCAATGTGACAGAGATGCGTTGATCAGTTTCTCGAGAGCCTTGAGCGCAAGCGGTGACTTGGTTTCCTGCAAAACAGAGTAAAACTTGGCTTGTCTTCCATCTTTATTGCATTAGTGAGTGTAATTGCGATCATTTATAATTATTGTAATTCTAAGCTAATCTTCATACAATCGGCGCATATTTACTAACTTTTGGCCACAATATCTAGATAAGGTGGCATAAATAACTTATATTTCTACAAGTTATCAATCGTGTAGACGATAAGCAAGTGGGAGGGAAAAAAGGCGCTATCGCATAGCACGCTGCTTATCGTTTAGGATACACTATACAATCATGGAGGTTTTACTGAACGATCATTTAGAGAATGGCATACGATCTTTTAGCAAAATCGACACACTATACGATCCTTTAGAGAAGCTATGCGATCGTGTAGGAAATAGTTCTTGGAAAAAGCTTGAAGAAGGTGAGATAACCCTCAAAGTTGGAATGGTTTAGGTTGTCTCGACTGAAGCAATGGGAGATCTGAAGTTCTTTTTTGAAGATAGATATCTGGTACTTAAAAATGTTTTGTATGCACCTCTTATGAAGAGGAATTTGATATCTATCACTTGTATTATAGAACAATTATATACAATATCTTTTAATATAAATGAAGCGTTCATTTTTTGTAAAGGTATTCAAAGTTGTTCTACTATACTTGAAGACAACTTATATAAGTTAAGAGCAACTAGAGCAAATTTTGTTTTAAATACTTAAATGTTTACAACATTAGAAACTTAGAATAAAAAACAAGAGGTTTCTTCCAACGCCTATCTATGGAACCTTAGACTTGGTCACATAAATGTCAATAGGATTAGAAGATTGGTCAAGAGTGAACTTTTAAGTCAGTTAGAAGTTAACTCTTTACCTCCATGTGAATCCTGTCTTAAAGGAAAGATGACCAAGAGATGTTTTACTGGAAAAGGTCTCAGAGCCGAAGTACCCTTAGAGCTCGTACATTCAGACCTTTGTGGACCAATGAATGTAAAGGCTCGAGGTGGGTATGAATATTTCATCAGCTTTATTGGTGATTATTCAAGGTATAGTCATGTTTACCTGCTTCATCACAAGTCTGATTCTCTTGAAAAGTTCAAAGAATATAAGGCTGAAGTTGAGAATGAATTAGGTAAAACAATAAAAACACTTCGATCAGATCGAGGTGGAGAGTATATGGACATACAATTCCAAGACTATTTGATAGAAAATAAAATCCAGTGACAACTCTTTGCACCTAGTACGCCTCAACAGAACGGTGTATCAAAAATAAGAAACCGAACTTTATTAGATATGGTTCGCTCTATGATGAGCTACGCTCGATTACCTGATTCCTTTTGGGGATATGCACTTGAATCTTCTGTGCATATTTTGAACAACGTTCCCTCTAAAAGTATTTCAAAAACACCTTGTGAGCTATGAAAAGGGCGTAAAAGTAGTTTACGTCACTTTAAAATTTTGGGTTGTCCAGCACATGTGTTGGTACAAAATCCCAAGAAATTGGAACATCGTTCAAAGTTATGCCTATTTTTAGGTTATCGAAAGGACACAAGGGGTGGTCTGTTTTATCATCCTCAAGAAAACAAGGTATTTGTATCAACAAATGTCACATTCTTAGAGGAAGACCACATTAGAAATCATCAACCACGCAGTAAAATAGTGTTGAAAGAAATTTCAAAAGACGCTACAGATAGAGCTAGTTCATCTACTAAAGTAGTAGATAAAACTAGTATATCTGGTCAGTCACACCCTTCTCAAGAGTTGAAAATGCCTCGACGTAATGGAAGGGTGTTTCATTAGCCTGACCATTACTTGGTTTTAACAGAAACACAAGTCGTCATACCTGATGACGGCATAGAGGATCCATCAACCTATAAAAAGGTGATAAAAGATGTGAACCGTGATCAATGGGTCAAAGCCATGGACCTCGAAATGGAGTCTATGCACTTCAATTCTGTCTGGAAACTTGTAGACCAACCAAATGATATAAAACTAATTGGTTGTAAGTGGATCTACAAGAGAAAACGAGACCAAGCCGGTAAAGTACAGACTTTTAAGGCTCGACTTGTGGCAAAGGGTTATATCTAGAGAGAGGAAGTAGACTATGAAGAAACTTTCTCTCCCGTTGCCATGCTTAAGTCGATTAGAATACTCTTATCCATTGCCAACTTTTATGACTATGAAATTTGGCAGATGGATGTCAAGACAGCCTTTCTAAACGGCGATCTTGAAGAGGGTATCTATATAGCTCAACCAGAGGGGTTTATTGCACAGGGTCAAGAAAAAAAGGTTTGTAAGCTTCAAAAATCCATTTATGGGTCGAAACAAGCTTCTAGATATTGGAATATAAGGTTTGATACTACGATCAAATCTTATGGCTTTGAACAGAATGTTGAAGAGCCTTGTGTTTACAAGAAGATCGTCAATTCTACTATAGTGTTCTTAGTATTATATGTCGATGATATTCTACTCATTGGGAATGATATAGGATATCTTACTAACGTCAAACAATGGCTAGATACATAATTCCAAATGAAAGATTTAGGAAATGCACAATATATTCTTGGGATCCAAATTGTTCGGAATCGCAAGAATAGGACACTAGCCATGTCTCAAGCATCTTATATAGACAAAATGTTGTCTAGATATAAAATGCAAAATTTCAAAAAGGGTCTATTGCCTTTCAGACATGGAATTCATCTGTCAAAAGGACAATGTCCTAAGACACCTCAAGAAGTTGAGGATATGAGAAATATTCCCTATGCCTCCGCAGTTGGAAGCCTGATATATGCAATGTTATGTACTAGACCTGACACATGCTACTCAGTAAGGATCGTCAGTAGATACCAGTCTAATCCTGGATGTGATCATTGGACTACCATTAAGAACATCTTAAAGTATCTCAGGAGAATTAGGGACTACATGCTCGTGTATAGTGCTAAGGATCTGATCCTTACTGAATACACTGACTATGATTTCCAAACTGATAAAGATGCTAGAAAGTCTACATCTGAATAAGTGTCCACTCTTGAAGGAGGAGCAGTAGTGTGGAGAAGCATAAAACAAACCTGTATAGCTGACTCCACAATGGAAGCTGAATATGTAGCTGCTTGTGAAGCAGGAAAACAAGCAGTATGGCTGAGGAAATTCTTGACAGATTTGGAACTTGTTCCAAATATGCATCTACCCATCACCTTGTATTGTGACAACAATGGTGCAGTTGCAAATTCAAAAGAACCTCGAAGCCATAAACGGGGAAAGCACATCGAATGCAAGTACCACTTTATCCGGGAAATCGTACACCATGGTGACATTATAGTGACCCAGATACCTTCTGAACAAAACATTGCTAATCCTTTTACAAAAACCCTCAAGGCTAAAGATTTTTAGGGTCACCTACAGAGTTTAGGTCTACAGTGTTTGTAAACTAGGACAAGTGGGAGAACTTTTGGGTATATGCTCTAGTTTATTGTATTCATATATTTATTGTACTCATATGTCATATTAATTTCTCACAGTTAAATTCAGCATCGTTTGATCCTACTAAGAGTTTTAGTCCAAGTGGGAGTTTGTTTGATTCTATGTTCTAAAACTCGTAGTTTGTAATATCATATTCTTGTTCAATAAAGTTGTTATTGAAAATCTTTAGTAAATTTAAATTCTGTAATCTTGAATCCAATAAACTAAGGTTCTGAGGCTATTTAATGTAGTTTGAACTTTATGTTGGAACATAAAGGTGGATCAAGTTCAAATATATAGCCAAAATAGTCTATAATATATGAATAAGGTTGGGCGCCTTATTCTGGGGACACTATGGATGCGGCCCATTTTGTAGTTAGTACAAATGATGTGATCCTAAATCGTTCATGTGGAGACATGAAAGTGGGGGCATCTTATGTAAAGTTGAACCATGAAATAGTCACATTTTACGTTCTAAATGCCGTTTTATGTATAAAACTAACTATTTCGTTATTTGATGACCTAGGTAACTTAATCTTAATCCTGAGCTAACTATGAACTTCTATTCACTCGGAATTATCCTTAGATCTGCATAGGTGAGGGCAACTCATTATCGCTGACCCAATAAGCCTCCCATTTCAGGGGTAAGATCAAGTGGATAGTTGGGAATATAGGGTGCAAGATGGAATTCACTCCTACCCATTATAGGGATAGTAGATAGATTGTTCCTTTTAGTATTAAATCCAGGTCTTGAACAAGGGGCTTCACCCTCTCATTGGCCCGAGAGGGGTTCGGTTTAAAGGTTGGACCTTAAATCAATTGTTCATTAGAGGATCAGTGGAACTTAAGGAACAAGATGTAGTCTCGGGGGTAAAACGATTTTTATGACCCAACCGAGATTATGAACAACCTGTGAATAATTAGCTTACTAATCATGGTTATATCATAAGGACACAAATATATCTATCGTGAGGGGAGTGCAACTATAGGACTATAGTAGAATGACCCGTTAGTTAACGAATGTTGATTAGCTCCGTCTAAAGATTTTAGCCAGCTAATCTCGAATCGTTGGAGCCCATGATCTATAGGTTCATTAGGTTCCCCTACTAGCTCATATGGAATAAACTTAGAACAGTATGATAGAATGATTTGAATTGTTCAAATTAGGTGAAGAGAGAGAAACTAACAAGTATATGTGATATAGTGGTCGGTTTTTCAGTTTAGAGATACAGCTTTAATATTTAAATGTGATTTAAATATCAATAATATGAATACGTTCATATACGGAAGCTCGAAAATAATGGAAATGGTCAAAGATTTAAACAGTCAAAGAGTTGACTTTTTACTTTGAAAAGTCAAACTTTGACCGACCTTATATTCAAATGTGATTTGAATTTTGAGAAAATGAATGCAGATTCATGCTCGGGAGGTCAAAATTAGTCAATACGGAAAAAATCATAAAAGTGAAAATGTTGACTTTTCGGTCAAGGTTTGACTTTGACCAAATGACTATTTTGCCCTTTAACTAAAGTTAGTGGGAAAATCCAAACTTTTGTTGGATAATTCCACTAACAAAATAGTGGGCTAGGTGTTGGCTTATAATGGAGACATTAAGCCCACTTAGATAGTGGATTCTAGGTGTTGGATTTTTATGAAGTTATTTCATGCAATTTTATATGGCCCTTTTCTATAAATATGGGCTTGTCATTTTGGATTAAAGACTTTTGGAAATTTTACAAATATTAGTTTTTAAAATTTGGGCTGAAAAAAAAAACTAAACCCAACCCTAAATTTATTCTACTATTTCCACCTCTTTCTCTCTCTCGGGTTCTTCATCCATCGGATCCCACAACTTGGTTCTAAGTCCAGAGGATAGTAGGTCAACTCTAGTGGTTGTCTGGTTCGTGTTCGAGCGGCGATAGAGGAGTTTCGGGAGCTTCAAAGGTATTATTTCAAAATAACCCTAATTAATTCATTTAGGGTTGCATGTTTAATTTGGGTAATTAGAGTAAAATCGATTCTCTTTTCCGCTGCGCATGCCGACTTTTCCATCAGTAGACCCATGCTCCATAGGTGACCCTCAAACACAGTAGCCGTGAGAGCCTTCGTAAACTGCTCAGTAACATTAAAATGGACTTGTTAGACTGATCCTTCTCATTTCCTCAACCTCTTGAGGCCTCTTAGGACACACGTCCCTAGACAAAGTGATTCCATGCCTGAATGGCAATAGACCCCTCTTGGAGTCCTGCATCGAGTACTTGAGCAACATGTTGTCAATGTACGATGCTTGAAATAGTGCTAGTACTTTGTTCTTACGATCCCGAAAGATCTGTATACCTAGAACAAACTAAGTCTCTTCCAAATCTTTCATTTGGAATTGGGTCGCTAGCCAGTTCTTAACTGTAGTCACTAGACCTACATCATTCCCAATGAGTAGGATATCGTCTACGTACAACACTAAGAAGACTACTGAAGCGTTGATGATCTTCTTGCAGACACAAGGTTCATCAACGTTTTGGTTAGAGCCATACGACTTGATCGCAGTATCAAACCGTATGTTCCAAGATCGAAACGCCTATTTCAGTCCATAAATGGACCGATTCAGTTTGCAAACCTTTTGCTCTCAACCTCGAGCTATGAATCCCTCGGGTTGCACCATATAAATGGTCTCCTTAAGATTGTCATTAAAAAAGGCCGTTTTGACGTCCATTTGCCAGATCTCATAATATAATAAGCTGCAATGGACAGAAGGATGCGGATCGACTTTAACATGGCAACAGGCAAGAAAGTCTCCTCATAGTCGACTCCCTCTACTTGGGTATAACCCTTTGCCACAAGTCGAGCCTTGAAGGTCTGTACCTTCTCATCAATACCCCGTTTACACTTGTAGATGCATATACAACCTATAGGGCGAACCCCATCAGGCTGATCTACAAGATCTCATACTGAGTTGAAGTACATCGACTCCATCTCGAGATCCATGGCCTTGACCATTCATCCCAGTTAATATTCTCCATCGCCTTCTTATAAGAAAACGGATCCTCAACGTTGCCATCTGCTACCATATCAAGGATTTCCGTGAAACCCAGATAGCGAATGGGTGGGTTCGCATCCCTCCCACTATGTCGAGGTTCCCTCAACTCTTGAGGTGGAACTAACCTACTAGATGAACTTCCATCAACAACTCTTGCTGATGTAGCAAGCTCTTCAACAACTCTTGTTGAAGTTTCAGTAGTTTCATTGGAAAGCTCACGTAACATGACTTTTCTTCGTGGACTATGCTCCCTTATATGATCATCCTCCAGGAAAGTAGCGTTTGTTGAACGCCTTATTTTCCGTCAGGTCATAAAAATAACCTTTGGGGGGGCATAACCTCAACTGTGGTTCTAACCTCTTGGGATTAGCCTCAAGCACATGTGCAGGGTAACCCCAAATGCAGAAGTGACGTAAACTAGATTTACGCCCATTCCACAACTCTAGAGGTGTTCTTGCAACACTTGTATAAGGTGTACCCAACACTGAGAGTTGGGAAACGATTCCATGTTCTATCAAATAGTCCTGGAATGTCGAGTACAAAAACTCTCCACCTCGATCTGATCAAAGTGTTGTATTATGGAGAATTTTGTGGTTGTTGGGTTTCGACCCCGGGTCTCCACGGCCACAACGTGGAATTCTCACCACTAAACTACAACTACATCTATGTTTTTAAATGTACAATATAGTTTATTAATTTAGTATAATGTGGCAAATACTTGACTACACTATAAAATAATTGAAACTGATCCAATTGTTAATGGTAGGAAAATTGCAATGGGTACAAAAAAAAAAAAAGGATATTTACAAATAGAGTAATGGTTTTTTAAAAATTGCAAATATAGCAAAATATTTAAACTAGATTCCCATTTTTACACTTTTACCCTCATTTATGTTTCAATAGGTGTATCTAATATACTTTATAATATGATATATCAATCAATTAATATATCATATTTGGCGTATTAATTATTCTTATACAGATGATATATCATGACTTTAATTGTGTTATGGTTGATGTTGTTTGTTCGATTATGATAAATATTATTTTTATCTTTGTCATGTTGATATGGAGTTATTTTTATCTTATTAGTTTAATTTTAGCATTGATAGTATATGTTAAATGCATTAATTTAGTCAAGTGATATATCAAATATAAATTATATTAGTTAATCTATTTTATTTTTAAATTTTTTATATGATTTTAATGGTATATAAGTTATATTTAATTTGGTATATCAATTGTATAACAAATATTTCATATTTCATATATTAATAGATTAATATACCTGATTTAGAAAGGAAAAAAAACATACCAATGATATTGTTGATATACCAAATATGAAGTATATCATTTAGAATGATACTTAAAGTTTAGCATTGGCATTTCAATTGAATGTTATTACTAATTCAAAATGAATTGAAAGTAGATCATTAGTGTATCAATACCTGTCATGAGTTGAAAATGCAATATTAAATATTTGGTATATCAATAATTTATCAATGGTCATTTAAATTTTATTAAAATTGTAACATATATGTATCAATAGTATATCAGTGGTTGTTAAAAATTCATTTCATATACAGTTTTAGTGTATCTCATGATCTAAATTCATTTTAAGTATTGTATTGATGTGTCAATATATCAATACTGATTCAAAATCCAATTTCAGGTATATATTTTATTAGTGCACTAGTAATTATATTATAGTTAGGCACTTATTCAAAATTCATCTAAGGTATAAATTAATTTATCAATATTGTATCAATGCTTAACGTTTCTTCAAAATAAATATTTAAACATAACATTGGTTTATTAGTATTATATCAAAATTAACTCAAAATTCATTTAAATGATAAAATGTTTGTATATCAGTATATTGGTACTTCTTAAAATACATTTGTTCATGTGTAATATTGGTGTACCAAATTTATCAATATTCATTCACAATGGTTACTAACATAGCAGATTGAACCATTATGGGCTAATTATAATGTACTAAAAAATAATATTCTATAACATATGAATAAGGAAGTCAAATGAATAATAGCAAATGAACAAGCACTTCTTGACTGATAAACATGGTTTATAAATGATAAATTTGATATATCTATTGTATAACTTAGATACTTTATTTTTGGTATATTAGCCAACTGATATATCAAATATAAAGTACATCAAATGACTAATATACCAGATATAAAGTATATTAGATGTATCATTGATATACATGATGATATACTAATAAGGGTAAATTTGGATTCATAAAAATAGAATTATGTTCTAATGTTTTTTTTTTTTTTGCTATATTTACAAATTCAAAAAAACTATTTCTGAATTTGTAAATTTAAAAATATTTTTTACTTTTGTTCCTCGCAACTACCTCTTAATTTTACTTGGGGGGCATTTGGCACGATAAAAGCAGAGAGTTGAGTTGGTAATTAATATCTGGAGAGTTAAATTGTCTGTGTTTGGTGTGCATAGTTTAGTTGAGTTGGTAATTATTGTTTATGTTTGGATGCAGAGTTGAGTTGAATTGGGGTATCTGGTGCTGTTTTTTGTAAATAAAATTGATTTTTTTTTTTTTTTTTTTTTGCTATTGTTGAGTTTATTTTTCAACTATACACATATTTTTTCAAATTTTTCTAAGATAATAAAAAAAAATTCCAAGTCTTTTCCATTCTCAAACATAACAAATTCTCTACAAAGTATCATATACATAACACAAAATTTTGCATTCAATTTTTTAAACACTCAAATAGAAGTGATTATTCCATTAAAAAAAAACCTAATTTAATCATTAATTACTGTCAAAATTAAAAAAAAAAAAAAAAAAAACAACAACTAAAAGGATTAGTGCCACCAAATGAAACTATTGACATTGTTTTAGATAGAAGGGATGACACTTAAATGTTAATCTTAAAGAAAGCCAAAATCTTACAATTTAAATCATAAAACAACCTATTAGATATTCTTTTTTGAATGTTTGTTGAATATAAATTTACCTTTTTCTAAAACCGATTAAATGATTTTAGAAATATTTATGTCTATTCCTTTTACTATTATGTTGCATCAGTGTGCAAACTATCTTTTTTTTTTAAAAAAAAAAAAAAGAGCCATAATTGTAAATTCCACTATTTCATTAGAATTATGTAATATTTGAAAACATCAAGGGATAGGTTGTTTAAAACATATCGTTTAACTTTTGTTTAGTGAAACAATAATAGGATGTCGTATGTAATATTTTTTAGATCTAAGAAAAAAAATGAAATAGAAGAAGAATAATTAGATCTAAAAGAACAACCATAGAAAGAAAATAAAGAAAGAGAAATAAGGAGTTGAGGAAGAAAAGGGAAAATAAAACTCATACGAGCCAGACGGAGAAAGGAGAGAGAAAATAAGAAAGACGAACTAGACGATTAAAGAAAAGAGAAGATGAGAAAAGAAGAGTAAATGTGAAAAGAGCATGAGAGAGAGAGAAACGACAAAGTAATTGAGGAAGTTGGAAGAGTAATGAAAATGCATGGGAAACGGGTGAGAGAGGGAGTGATAAAATGGTGGGTAATTAAACCCACCGTTTTATTTTTATTAGTGGTAGTCGAAATTGGGCACACGAAGTTGGTAGGCAGAGTATGTCACCGAAGTTGCTTGTGTGAAGGTAGTCGTTGGAGTAAGTCGCTAGAGTTGTCGTCGGAGATGGTTGGTGGAGCCTAGAGTTCATCATCAAAGTTGGTCATGCGAATGTGGAAGTCAGAGTTTTTTTGTACCAAGGTGGTTGTTGTAATTGGTTGTCGTAGTGTCATCGGAGGTGGTTTTCGCAGCTCAAAGTTGGTCGTCAAAGTTGACCACCCGAAGGTGGTCGTCGGAGTATGTCGCCGAAGTGTGATAGCGATAATTGCCAATGAAGACCGAGGGGTGGAACAATTAAAAACATTATAGGGAGAGAGAATTGGGGAGAGTTGGGGTGAGTTGGTAAAATAATTAACTCAACCCCACTAACATTTAAAGTTGGTAAAAAATATCAACTCAATCCAACTCTCTTTGATTGTCAAACATCCCCTTAGATATTGAATTTTTATTGGCATGTCAAACATTTCCATCAACATATTCATATGTTGACAGGTTTAACATCCACATAAAATACAACATTTCTTTTTAAAAAGCAATGAAACATAAAATGTATAGCAACAAAATATCTCTATGTGGTTATAATATTAATAATGTCTTTTTAAGTTATTTTATAATTTAAAAAGGTTCATTTATTCATTTAGATATTTAAACATCTTTTAGTTTTTATGATTTTTTTCAAAAATATCTCTTGACTTCAACTTTTTATGAATATCACCATCTACATTTTTGTAAGGGAAGAATTCCTTTAATTTGTTCCTAAGATTTTGATTCTAGTTTCATTTGGTTCCAAGGTTTTTAAGTATCACACGTTTAGTTCTTAAATTTTGAGTTTGGTTTCATTTTAGTTCATTAGTTTCAAAATGTTATAATTTTACCCTGAAGTTTGAGTTTTGTTTTAATTTGATTTCTATGTTTCAAGATTTATACTTTTAAGCTTAAGTTCTCATTAAATACTCACTTTTAGATTTCAATATTAATTTTTATTAATTAATTCAAAATATTTGAAATGTTAGAATTAATTAAGTGTTATTACTTTTTTTCATCACTATTCAAATTATTTGAAATAGGTAGTTCGTATTGGTATCTGATCTATTCCCATGTTCCGCTACTGCGAAGGTTGGTTCTTCTCTATAAAAGACTTCTCAAACAAGTGAAACAAGGACTATGTGAAGTAAAGTCGCGATAACAATATCGGTCATTTGATGAGATACTGGATGCTTACCGAAAGAGGGGAATTGCACGTAAGAAAAGGGAGAATCTTCATAGACTTGGCTTCCACCAATCGAAGTTTCGCGCATTTCAGATGGTGGTAAAGTAAAGTGAGACCACATAAAGAGCTCTTCCTCATTCTATTTTAGATCAATTGCTAGACATTAACATAAACACAAATGTGAGTATTATTAGCAGAATTTTGAGTTTAAAAGTTTAATCTAAAAATTTATGGACTAAATTAAAACAAAACAGAAACCTCAAATGTATAATTGTAATATTTTGAAATCTAGAGACTAAATTGAAATCAAACTCAAAACTTACAAACTAAAAATAATGTTACGAGACTAAATAAAAATTAAACTCAAAACTTAGGTCAAAAGATAATTTTGTTCTTTTTATTCAATTGAATGCTCAATAATTCTCTCGATATCGACATTTTATTTTCAAAATACATTTTTGATTGAATCTGTTATTTTGAAATTTCTACTTGAAAATCTCTCACCTTACGTGGATTTAGTGATAATCATGCTTATACTAGGTTTTATATCAAGAATAGTGAATCTCGCAAAGTATCATCTTGAGGGAACATGTTAAGGATCCTATGTTAGAAAGATGGAAATACTTCACAATCTTTATAAAATACATGTGGGTTACTTCTCTATTAATACCAATTGGTCGTTCTGAGAAGGAACTCTATGTCTATCTAATATGGTTTTAGAGTTCATGATGTCTCAATAATTACTCGATCTAAAAAAAAAAAAAGTTAAGAAGTTGTAACGACTCGACTTTTCAAGATCTCTAATTGGGGCCATTACTATCATGTATGCAATTTTTTTAAAAAAAAAATCAAAATAGTTGACCATTTTGACAAAAAATAATCTATACTGAATAATAAAACAATATTTGATTTGGGATCCTTAAAAAATTGAAAAGTAAAAATATTTAAATTAAAAACATTTAAAACTTCTTGAAAAAATGGCACTGAGTGGAAGCATAAACATGAATTCCATACGGCACCTTCAACAGAACTCCTCCTCATGTATCTGATATATATTTTCCTTTACCTAAAAAAATATTATATGAAACATTGAGTATATAAAATACTCAACAAGTAACCCTACTATCAGGGTTAGGCTATGAAAACACATGCAATATAAACTGAATATTCTGAACTAGTGGGAACTAAAACTTTGCTTATTTAATATTCACTCTGTTTCCTTTCTCTTGGATGTGCATCATCTCAAACACATAAACTCAATGTACATCAATTTCATATAGATTGAACCTTAAATCTAGCTCACCAATTTTATATATGAATGTGAATCAATTACATACACACTAAAATTTATCTAAGTACATCAATTTCATGTAACTTAGATCTGTTGGACTTACATCGATTTCATGTAGTCAATAACTATGGAAAGGAAAAGACGATTAAAATTCTGATTTTAATATTTCATATAACATACACATATGCATGAGGTCCCATATGATTTCAATTAGGTCTATTATTTCCAAATCTTGAGTGATTCTCTACTTTCTCTTGTTTGAAGATCTCATGAATCTCATCGAGGAATAGGATCGAGCGGCTTCCCCTTCCTTATCATTGAAGATCAGAGCATTCCTTTCCCCTCTGAAATATGCTTAAAAAAAATATCAACTATCCTAATTTGTAGTTCGGGATGTCCATCATTTTAGGGACATTGTGTCTATTGTCCTTAACAATTGGTATAAGAGCTTTTTGGTTCAGGAGTCATGGGATTACCAAAGCCAAGAGGTATTGAGTAAATCATGAAATTTGATGGAAAGAAATTTTGGGCATTGGAAGATGTAGGTTAAGGATTTCTTAACTTACAAGAAACTTCCTAAGATATCAAAGGAGAAATCGAAAGAGATTTCAGGTAAAGATTGGGAGAACCTGAATGAAGAAGCAGTTGCAATCATCAGGATGTCTTTATCAATGATTGTTGTTAGTCTTGTAGCCGATGAGACTAATGTAGTGAAGTTGATGGAATTGCTTACAAACAGGTATGAGAAACCATCTGCCAATAGTACGACTTATCTTTTTAAGAAGTATTTCAACATGCAGATGGCAGAGAATGATTTTGTTAATTCTTTTATTAATGAGGTTACCACTTTAATTAATCAGCTAAAATCTTTTACGATAGAATTTACTGATGAGGTGTATGGTATTCAGTTATTAATGTGTTTACCTAATAATTGGAAGACCATGAAAACTACGGTGTCTTTTTCAATTTGGGACAACATTTTAAAGTTTTTAGGGATTTCTGATTTAGCTATATTTGAAGAAATTCATAGGAAAGACAGTAGTAAAGAATCTGCTATAGGTTTTGTTGGGGTTGATGCTCTAAATCTCGTGCGTCCTATAGTTTGTAATTGTAATGTACAAACGGTTTATTTATTTAATAAAATATGCGATATTTTATTCTACATTTAGTAGCATTAACCCACAAAACCAATAAACTAACATCCAAGGTTATCTTCTATAACTTAAACATGTATGTAGATGTTGGGTTGTATGTCCTCAAACTCGTAGTTTTAAACATTTTCTATTATCAATAAAGATGTTATTTAATATTTTTTTAAATAAAATTGTTATTGAATTTGTATATTGTACTTGTAAAGACTAAATCCAATAAACTAAGATCCATAGCTATTATATGAATACTTGAACTTTATGTGAAGACATAAAAGTGGATCAGTGGAACTAAATCCAACCCTAAGACATAAAAGTGGATCAAGTTCGAGTAATTAGTCAAAATGATCTATAGTATACGAATAAAGTTGGGTGCCTTATTCTGGTAACACTATTGGATGCAGTCTACTCTGTAGTTGTTACAATTTGTTGTAAGATGCTACAAACAAAGTAATCCTGATTCGTTCATGTATTGACATGAAGAGTGGGGGCGTCCTACGTAATGAGTTTGCGTAAGATCGGACCAAGAAATAAGTCATTCTTACTTTATAATGTTGTTTACTATTTAAGACTGACTATTTTGCTTAGATGACATTTGTAACTCGATCTTAATCCTGAGCTAACTATGAACTCTTGTTTATTCGATATTATCCTTTGATCTGCATAGGTAAGAGTAGTCCAATATCACTGTTGAATAAGCCTCCCATTTTGGGGATAAAATTAGATAGATAGCTGGCAACATAGTTATGCAAGATGAAATTCACACCTACCCGATTTAAAGGATAGGAGGAAGGTTATTCTCTTAAGTGCTGAATCTGGGTCTTGAATAAGGGGCCCCACCATCTCATTGGCCCGAGAGGGATCTAGTTTAATGATTGGATCACAAACCAATTGTTCATAAGAGGATTAGTGGAACTTAAGGAGCAAGACGTAATTTCGGGGGTAAAACAACATTTGACCTAGCCGTTATTAAGAATAACCTGGGAAGGGTTGACTTACTGATTATGGTTAAATCAAGTGGACACAAATATATCTACCGTGAGGATAGTGCAACTATCGAGCTATAGTGGTGTGACTTGATAGTTAACAAATATTGATTAATTCGGTCTAAAGAGTTTTAGCCAATTAATCTTAAATTGTTAGAGCTCATGATCTCTAGGTCCATAAGGTCCCTCTACTAGCTCGTAAAATATGAACAACTTGAATTAATAAATTGAATGAATTTGGAATAATATCAATTTGAAGTGTTCAAATTGAATTTAGGGTTTGAATTTGAATAGTTCAAATTCAAATTAGGGTTTGTATAATTATATTTGATATAATTAATTAACGTTTAATTTATTGAAATTAAACGAAATTGGAGAGTTTATAATATTTAAATATTGATTTAAATATTAATTACATGAATAGGATTCATGTTTAAATATTAGGTGTGTGATTAATTTAATATTTGATATTAAATAGTTATTTAATTAATTAAATATTTAGCGAAAATCAAATTAATGGTCATTTTTTATTCAATTTGAGAAATTGAATTTTTGAAATTTTGAATCTAATTAATTTTCAATTAATTAAATAAGTTTTAGTTAATTTGGAATTAATTAAAATAAGAATTTAAAATGAAAATTATATTGTTAGTGGAAACGTCCAAAATTCATCAAAAGGGTTGTGTTTCTTCACTTGTAAACTACCTAACCCACTTCTTGTTGTCCAATTGATGTGGCATTGCAAGTGCTTGCATGAAGATGATACATAAAACTCTCAAAATTTTCTGATGAAAAGGAGAGAGAACTGGGAAAGTTTTTCCTGCTAAGTTCTTCTCCTTCACCTGAAACTCATTCTATTCCCTTCACAAATTCACTCCATTTTTTAGTTCCACCACTCAATGTCAAGGCTAAGAATAGTAGAGAAGATCTCTTGGTAGTTCACTAAAGATTTGGAGCTGAGAATTCGTGAAGAGCAGCTTGGATTGGAGGAATTCTTCAAAGGTATGTGTTTCTTGAAACCATCTTAATACCCTATGAACATGCTTATTTTGATGTTAAAATTAAGGGATTAGAATGCTTAATGATCCTGTTTTCTTCTGCTACTTGTTACTGTATTCCAACAGTAGAGACATATGGATGGATCATGTTTAAGTGATAACCTAAATGGTCTATAGTAGATGGATAAGGCTAGATACCTTATCTTGGTGACACTACAAATACGACCCGCTTTGTAGATATTACAATTGTTGAAAGTGCTACAAATGATCTGATCCTAATAGTTCATATAGATATGTGAGTGAGGTATTCTATACAAAGGGGTTTGTATATAATCGGACCATGAAATGAATTGTCTCTTTATATAACATCGTTAATACTAAAGACTTACATTTCACACAGATGACAATCGATGACATGACTTAAATCCTGAGTGAGTTGTGAACTCTTGCCTATGACGATAGTTTTTTTATTTGTAAGGGTGAAAGTGGCTAGATCACCGACTCAATAAGCCTACCATTTTAGGGATTCATCTGATTGAGGAGCGGGGAACATAGCTACATAAGATGGAATTCACTCCTTCCCTAATATCGAGGTAAGTAGATAAATTTCTCCCTTAAAGGCTGATTCCGGGCCTTGAACAATGTGATGCCACACTCTCGCTTGGCCTGATAGGGGTTTCGTCATAGTTGGACTATGACTTATTATTTATTACAAGAATCTGGTACTTAAGAAGTTAGATATAACTATAGGGGCAAAATGGTAATTTTGACGCTGATGTACTTACGAGCAATTTATGAACGGTCATCGCACAATTGGCTGGTTATATCCAATAGACATAGAAATATATCTGTAGTACGAAGAGTGCAACTGTCAATCTTTAGTTGAGTCACTGGTAGATAATGGATGTTGGATAATTTAATTAAAGAACTTTAATTAATTATCCAAATTCCATTAGAACTTCAATTTAGAGGTCCATAAGGTCCCCTTTGTAGCTCAATTGGGATTATTGAGAATTAATTTTAGATTAATTTGAATTGTTGAAATTAATTGAGGGAATTAATTATACGTGATATAATTAATTTAATTTAATTATATATGATATAATTAATATAATGTATTTGATACATTATAATATAAAGTTTATTTTGGGAGAAATTAAATATTTGAATATGATTTAAATACTAATAATATGGATGAGATTCATATAATTAAATTTAGTATAAATGTGATTTATATTAAATGCCATGTATTATTGAGAGAAATAAAAACTATAGGTTATATTATATTTGATACATTATAAAAACCATAGGTTATGTGTTATATTTGATATAACATATAGTTATATATACACATAATAAGTTAGTCATTATATATATAATTATTATTTAAATTAAATTTATTTTTATTTTAATTTAAATTTCAAAATTAAAAAGAAGGAGTTAATTATCTCTCAATGAATCATGGCAGAGGAGGTTATGTATTATTCATCTTCTTCTCCTATCTTCTGATGGCTCTATCAAAAGTTCTCTTTGTGATTTTGAAAAAGAAATACACAGAAGAAAAATTCTTCTCTAAAAAAAACTTTCTCCTCCTAAAACTCAGCGTCCGCTACAGAGAATACGGAGGTTGCTTTTATGGTGGTGTCCTCATTGATGGTTTTTTTTATTAATGATTGATCGTGACCGGAAAGGAGGCTTTCGTGAAGAAATTGTTCTTCAAGGGTAAGTTAATCCCTAACCCTTCTTCCTCTTTATTATCTATAAGCATGTTGTAAATTATTTGTATATGCATAATTATATGTTTACTGTATTTAATTATGTGAAAAACAAAATTTGGGACGATCCCGCTTCCGTTTCGAACCTCAGGTTCCTTCAATTGGTATCAAAGCGGGGTTCTTGGTCCAACTTTTAATTTTATAGAATTAAATTGTAGTTTCTTGGTCGATTGCATTATGTAATCTTGATTCATGTTGATGAATGTGTATGGAATGTATGGTTTGCAATTGTGGATAATTTTGGGATTGGTCATGATTTCATGCTTTAATTTTACATATTTGGTTTGTAAGAGCTTTTTTTTGGGGGGGGCATTAATTGCAATCGAGTCTGTATTATTAAAGTCTCGAGTCGTTCGTGTTGATTTGGTGATTTTATGGAGAAAACGAGGCCTAAATCAGAGAAGAAACAAAGTAAATTGCAACTGTACAGTTACAATAACATTGCAACACTGTGCCCTAGCATTGCAACGGTGCGATGAGACGGACGAAAAAAAATTTCATAGATTTGCAACGCTACGAGACGATTATTTTTGGGTCATACACGGTTCGGTTTATGGCTCAGCTGGTTTGCACCCGGTTCACTTTGTTCGAGTAGTTCGCAGATGGTTAGGGTTTTGAGCGGTACAGTTCATGCGGTTCAAGGTCCAGATCACCTATTTTAAACCAATTAAGCTATTATTTATGTAATAGTTAGTTTTTTTTTATTAATTATGTTAATATAAATATTATATAAATTTAATTAATGGTTTAGAAGTCAAATCTCGTTCCATATATTGCCGTTTAAATTATGCATTTGACGTATGATTTATTTTTGATTATATATGTCATAATGTATGCCATATAGTAAAATCCCACTATACATAATGCATTATTGATGCATCATTTATATTATAAATGTTATAATATATAGTTGCATGATTTAATTTTATAGCATGCTCATGTATCATATAATATAAGTATTATAATATATATTTGCATGCATAATACATTGTCATGCATCATTTATATTATAAGAGTGATAATATATAGTTGGATGTATGTATGAATGTTATTATTTTATTTCATTACTTTGGTTTGTAATGGTTATGTATGCTAAGTAATGAAATGGTAATTGCATGAAGCATGACACTATTTTAGATAATCTTATAAATGTTATAATTTTATTAAGTATGTCATTAAATGCAATGTATGATTTTAATTTTTTTCATTTATTCTTATAATTGTTGTAATTAAATGAAATTAGAAATTAAAATCAATAATTCAGAATTGCATGCAAACTTAGGTTCAAATAAATTTTAAAATAGTTTAAAAATATGATTCACATAGACCTAAGATCACAAAATTTCTAAAGAGATTAGAAATTAGTTTAATCTTTTAATCAGTTTAATAGGATTAAATTGGTTTTAATTAAAAGATTAAATTTGTAGCAAACGTATCTATATGGGACCTTTTGTTTGAGGCTAGTTCTATCTAAGTTGAGGTATTTAAGTTGACGAAAATGGAACACTTCTACTGGGGAACTAACTTAGAAAGATGAATTAGATAAATTTACTACAAGCATGTAATTGTTGATTAAATTTTATTAAATTGTTTAATAAACATTAATCAAAGTTGTTTAACTATCCAAAGTAAATGTTACTTTTGGACAAATTTAAGCAATCACTTTGTAAAAGTAAGTAGCTGTATTTTTCTAAGTTAAATTAACCCTAGGTAAAACCCTCAGTGGGCGGAAAATGGGTGTATGATACTTCATTTTTTCTTTTCATGTTTCTCCCTCATAGTTCACACCGTGAGATCTATACTCCGCCTCGAGGCACCTTCGCTTGTGTCTCCCTACGGGTGGTGTTTGTATAGGTCAATACCAAGGTGAATGGAAAGAATGTTTATAGTAAAAGGGAGTAGGATGTGTGTCAACATATCCCTCGGTCTCTCTCATTAGTTTGTAGTAAATTTTCATGCTTGGCCTCGAAGCACTTTTTTTTTATGTACCCCTATGGATGGCAATTGCATGACTCTTTACTCAAACTCCATAAATGAATAGGATTGCTTTAGTTTTTTCCCCAATTGATTTTTCCCTACGGTTGGTTCATTGGGACGGAATTCTAGAATCTAAAATGAGGGGTTACACTTACAAGAAAATGTTAAGCTAGTTAAAAATTGCTGGATTGAACAATGGTGACTGATATTTACAGGAACAAGGAGTTAATCTGTATATTGGTTGAGATGGTCTCATTTCAGTGAAGGGATACCTAATCATTTTGCCTCACTGAAACATCATTGCAAAATAGATGTCATATAGGGTGCATTAAGTTATTTTGTTAAATTTGGTTGATTTTTCAATTGGATAATGGTCGAATACTAATATAAATAAATTGTATGTTTAAGCAAAAATTTACAAAATGACTTCTGCTACATTAAACATGCTCGTCACTGATAAGTTAACCGGTGATAATTATATCACCTGGAAAAATATGATTAACACAGTTATAATCATTGATGACCTGAGATGTCCTAATGGAGGAATGTCTTCCAGTACCAGCTCAAAATGCCGTTCGAAATGTTTGGGAGGCATACGAGTGTTGGGTACGGGTAAATTAAAAGGCCTAGACGTATATCTTGACAAGCCTTTCTAAAGTCTTGCCAAGAAGCATGAACCCATCATCACTGCTCATGTGATCATGGAGTCCCTATAGGGAATGTTTGGACAACCATCCGCTCAACTCAAGCATGATGCTCTTAAATACATCTTCAAAGCCCGTATGCAAGAAGGGGCATTTGTTCAAGAACACATTCTCAACATGATGGTCCACTTTACGTGGAGGAGATGAATGGGTCTTTCATCAATGAGGCCAGATAGGTTAGCTTCATCTAGGAAACTTTACCTAAAAGTTTCCTGTAGTTCCATACCAATGTTGTTATGAACATGATTCACTACAACCTGACCACTTTGCTCAATGAGCTAAAAACTTTCTAGGAACAGAAGAGAGAGGCAAATGTTGCCTCGGCCTTTAAGAAGTTGTTCAGAGGTTTGACCTTCGAAACTAAGTCTGTGCCTTCTTCTTCTGGAAATAATTATTATTTAAATTAAATTTATTTTAATTTAAATTTAAATTTTAAAATTAAAAGGGAGGGAGGTACAACTCCCTCCCCTTAATTATTTCTCAAAGAATCGTGGTAGGGGAAGTTATATATTATTCATCTTCTTCCCTGTCTTCTGATATTTCTAACAGAAGTTCTCTTTATGATTTTGAAAAAGGAATACACAGAAGAAAAATTCCTCTCTCCAAAATAAAAACTTTCTCCCTCTCCCAAAACTCAAAGCCCATACACTTTTGAGAATTCTCTTCCTCTACAAAGAATACATAGGTTGCTTTTGTGGTGGCATTGAGGGCCTTCTGATTCGTGATTGATGGTGACTGGAGAGGAGGCTTTTGTGAATAATTTGTTTTTCAAGGGTAAGTTAATCCCTAACCCTTTTTCTTCCTTTTTATCTATAAGCATGCTATAAATTATCTGTATATGCATGATTATATGTTTACTGTATTTAATTCTGTAAAAAACGAAATTAGGGATGATCTCACTTCCACTGTGGACCTCATGGTTCCTTCAGGTTTAGCTTTATCGGTGACTAAAGGTAAAGGCAGGATAGACTCCGAAAATAATGGGTCGAGTAATAGTAATAAAAAGTGAAATAATAGGAATAAAAAGTTAGAATGTTTTTAACTATCACAAGAAAGTTCACTTAAAAAATCAGTGTAGGAAACTAGAAGAGGATCAGAAAAGAAAATAGAAAGTAAATCTGGTTGAAACTGAAAAAGTAACGATAAATCTGGTTGAAACTGATGAAAAATTAATTAGTGATGTATGTTCCTATGTTGAGAGTAACTCACAAAATATTAGCCAATCATCTGAACAGACAATTGATAATGCAGCTTTTGTAGATATTGTTGGGGTTGATGCCCTAAATCTTGTAGGGTCCTGTAGTTTATAAACACCTATATGAACAAATGCTTGTGATGTAATAATATGAGATATTTTCTTCACTATTGTCTATGAAATATGGGATATTTTAATTGCATTATCCACAAACCAATAAACTAAGATCCCTGGTTATCGTTGTAACTTAAGCATGTATGTGGAGACATACAAGTGGATCATACCTTAAGTGATAACCTAAATGGTCTGTAGTATATGGATAAAGGAGGAAAACCTTATCCTTGTGACAATACGGATATGACCTACTTTGTAGATGTTACAAGTATTGTAAAGTGCTACAGATGGTCTAATTCTGATCATTCATGTGGAGACATGTGAGTGGAGGTATCCTATACAAAGGAGTTTATATAAGACTGGACCACGAAATTTTTAGTCTCGTTATATAAATCGTTCATGACAGAGACTTTCATTTCACTAGGATGACCATAGGTAACATGACCTTAATCCTGAGTAAGTTGGGAACTCCTGCCTATGAAGGCGTTTTTTGATTTGCATGGGTGCAAGTGGCCAGATTACCGACTCAAAAAAACCACTTTGGGGATTTGTCTAATTGGGGAGCTGGGAACTCAGCTACACAAGATGGAATTCATTCCCTCCCCGAAACAGGGGAAGTAGATAGATTTCTCCCTTAAGGGTTGATTTGGGGGCTTGAGCGATATGGCACTAATAACGGGCAGAAATGCACGTTATCATAGTGCTAAATCCTTAAACAATGTTGGATTGCATTGATGAAATATGTTAAATTGCGTCCATTAAGCATAAATTCTATAATATTGCGGTCACATGCATCCAACACATTAGAGCAGTTGATCTTTATATTTTTGTGCAGAATGATGCGTTAATGCAATGCAAAGAATGCGATCATAGGAATACATTGGTCGAGCGCCACTTCACCGCAAGACTTTGTGTTGATCGTGCCCATAAACATTCACCCAAAAAGAATCACTACAACATGGTGGACGCATCCAGATGAAAGGACAATAAAGATCGATAGGACAGAAAGCTGACGGCAGTCGAATCCAAATTAAGTTAACAGTCGATAACGGTCACAAAGTACATCCAGCTTTATCGGTGACAATTATCCAGCGCATCAGTCAGGAATTAAAGTTGTCCCATCTATACAACCAGGAGAGAGAAGCTGCATTTCACCTTTGATGCCCTATAAATACCAACTGCATTCTTTAGAGAAGGGGTTAAGCAATCGATTATTTCATTATTTTACAAGTTCGAGTCTCTGTCCATAGTCTTCTTTCATTTTAAGGTGGACGCGAGGAAGAAGATGTATCGGTAGATCGTTTCAGCGAGCTTGGGAAAGCACGGAAGCTCCAAGACAGAGAGAGGGCCGACTCCTGCGGAAGCGGGAATATCTTTAGTTCATAATAGAGATCCCAGTGTAAAAAGCCTCGGTCAGCAAGGAATTACTACCAGGCTCTCTACCTTAACTTCCATTAGCATTTTTGTAAACTTATTTATAAGAATGGAATTTCTTACTCTATATATGTTCACTCCCTGTGATTCACGCATGAGTAGCTAAATTAGTTGAATGGGTTAAGAAGCATTTAGCTAGCACAATGAGGGAATCTTCATTCTTTGTAGTTATCTTGTTTATGTATGCCTCATTCGTCTATTAGAGATACTCGGGAGGGTAGTCTAAGGACAGGATCTAGACTTGGGAAGGTCAAGTCAGAATCTAGGTGTCACACCCCACCCCGAGCCCGTACTCCTGAGCCCGAGGTAAGGCGTGATATAATCTATTTAATACTTTAGCTCAACTACTAGTTTCTTTCAGTATGTTCGCAATGGAAAATATTACATGCTTTTATTAGAAACTAGTTTACAAGTTCAAATTATAAAATACACATGGAAACCCTATCCCGGTGATCAATCTCATTTACAGTTATTTCCAAACGTGTGGCAGACCTTAACCAACACCACAACCTGGACTGGTCAGCTACCTACAAGGTAAACATAGAGATAAACCATGAGCTTTTACAAAGCTCAGTGAGTGGTAACACAACTATAAATCTTCCACAACCACAATCATGAGGTTTCCAAGTGAACCTCCAACAAAACATGAATCTTTCACGAATACGCATACACACACGGTAGATGTTTAACATACAATATCAATACAGTAATACCAGCCTATATACACATAGCTTCTTCTATCAAGGGCTCAGAAACTAGGCCCGTCGGCCCTCTGACCATCCTACGTCAAGGATTTTCTATCCCACAGGCTTAGGCACTAGACTCCTTGGTCCCCTGACCATCCCATAAGGATTTACTCTGGGCTCAGGTTCTAGGTCCTTAGAGCCCCTGACCATCCCAATCATCGTACATATCCTACAGCATATTAATTTACAATATGCTCAAAATAACAAGGGAAGAAAAACCACTCACAGTGAGTTTATGGAGAACTTTCCTCGCAGTTCATCTGGTTTCCCTTATTCTACCATTGGATCCTATTCCAGTTTTTAAGCATAGATTACTATCACTTATGGGCCTTATCTCAAGACAATTCCTTCTTCACAAATGTGTGAAAATGTTTATACAATAACT
Source organism: Benincasa hispida (assembly GCF_027475165.1). Taxonomy (NCBI): domain Eukaryota; kingdom Viridiplantae; phylum Streptophyta; class Magnoliopsida; order Cucurbitales; family Cucurbitaceae; genus Benincasa; species Benincasa hispida. The sequence goes on along the minus strand of NC_143484.1, from coordinate 2,555,380 downwards.
TAAAGTTTCGCCTCCAAATTCCTTGGCGAAAGCTCCGAGTATCAAATTTAGTCTTCCTGGCCCGACTATCTTCTTGGTGAGTACCTCTCAGTTTTACTTATATTTGTAGCCTTAGAGTTAGCATTTCGTTGAGACAGCCCACACACAGAAACTGTACTTAATTTAGAAACTTTTGGTTCAAGAATCACCTGATTTTCACGAGTGGTTTGGGAGAACTAGTTGTTTGAAGTTGGCCTTTTGCGGCTGTCCAGATAGTTTTGCCTCCTCAGCGTCCTTGCTGCTGTCTCCGACCCACACTTTGTTTTCTCTCCTTTTATTTTTCCTCTCTTTGTGCTCTTTAGGAAATCACTTGGTGTGTAGGTTGAAGTGGGGCATCCCTCCTTTTATAGGTATCCAAAAGCCTTCCAAGGTCGACACCTACTCCTCCATGTGTTACTCTTAAAGATTGCCAACCTTCAGCTCCTTCCATCTCTTGCTTGAGGTGTCTACCAATGCAAGGTTTGATCCCTGCAAGTGTTGGATGTCTTTCATCTACATTGCCAATGCATGAGACATAATTTGCGGAGCAGACTAGGATAAAGAAGAGATGGCGGAGCAGCCTAGGAATGAAGCACCAAACAACAACAATGTCATGTAAATCCAATTCTGTTGGTCAACAATCGCAATAGAACCATTAGGGACTATGCATCACCAAACCTCTATGATTTCTCTCCAAGAATCATGAGGCCTGCCTTAGACGGAAGTAGATTTGAAATGAAATCGATGATGCTACAGATGATATAGGCTGCAGGTCAATTCGGAGGAAGGCGTGGCGAGGATCCGCACGCCCATCTCCGAAGTTTTATTGAAATCTGCAATACTTTGTGTTCCCGAATATCTCTGCTGAGGAGGTTTGACTAAAGTTGTTCCCATTTTCTCTCTGTGATCAGGCTAGGAAATGGGCTTATTCGCTCGAACTAGGGGAGATCACTTCTTGGGAGCAGATGGTGGAGAAGTTTATGAAGAAGTATTTCCTACCTACCGAGAACGAGAGACGGAGAAAGCTTATTACTAATTTTGAACAAGATATGGACGAATCGCTCCGCGATGCTTGGGCGAGGTTTAAAAGGTTGGTCCGAGATTGTCTGCATAATGGACTTCCAGATTGCCTTCAAATGGAAATTTTCTACCACGGTTTGAATCCTGCTTCACAGACCGCTGCCAATGTGGCAGCAGCTAGTGGTCTGCTTGACAAGACTTATGATGAGGCAAAGAATATCCTGGATCGCATCTTCAAGAATCATGAAGACTGGAGGGAGAGTAACCAAAGATTAAGACTCAAAGATTCTGACACAAATAACGGTGCTATTGTCTCATTGCAAAACCAAATGACTGCAATGATGAATTTGATTCAAGGAATGACAATCAGCAGCCCAACACTGCAAGGTGGGCAAATCAATGAAATAATTCAAAACACCACAAGGTGTGCGACTTACGGTGATGGGCATGTGATTGACGATTGTCCACAAAACCCACAATCTGTATGTTTTGTAAAGAACAACCCCTTTTCCAACACCTACAACCCCGAGTGGAAAAACCACCCAAACTTTTCTTGGAAGAATCAACAACAAAATTTTCAATTTGTGGCGCAAAAAGAAGGGCCACCAGGGTTCTTTCAACGCAGCAACGGTCAACAGAGCAACCAAGAAAGTAGCTCACAAAAACCATTGCAATATTCTTCCCTAGAAGGCCTATTGAAGCAATATATAGAGAAAAATGAGACGGTGCTGCAAAGCCAGGCTACGTCCATCCGCAACCTTGAATTGCAAATGGGCCAGATTGAAAATGAGCTCAAAAGTAGACCGCAAGGGCGCTGCCAAGTTCAACCGAGCTTCCACGCAACCCAGGGGGTGAAGGTAAAGAGCAATGTCAGGTTGTGACATTGCACAGTGGAAAGACTGTGGAGGGAGAAAAGAAGAAGCAGAACAGAACAACCTCCATTGCAGTTGAACCTGAGATTGCGGCAACGCAAGAAGAAGAAAAAGAAAATGAAGCAGTAGAACCTGAGGTTGCGTCAACCTCAAAGTCAAATGAAACGGGAATCGTGAAAGTTCAGTTACCACCTTTCCCTCAGAGGCTAAAGAAGAAGAAAAATGAAAAGGTACAGTACCAACGCTTTTTGTCTATGTTAAAGCAATTACATGTTAACATTCCTTTCAGTGAAGCGATTGAGGAAATGTCTGCCTATGCCAAGTTTCTGAAGGACATGGTAACCAAGAAAAGAGGCGCTGAAAAATATGCACTGTGGCACTAACACAAACTTCCAAATCTATTATCCCACTGAAGATGAGCAATCCTGGGAGCTTCACTATTCCTTACTCCATAGAAGGACTCTATATTGGGCAAGCCCTGTATGACTTGGGGGCCAGCATAAATTTGATGTCGCTGTCAATCTTTCGACAACTAAATGTGGGGCAACTTGTGCTCACATCTGTGACTTTCCAACTAGCCGACAGATCTCTGGTTCATCCAGACGGTAAGGTGAAGGATGTGCTGATCACGATTGATAAATTTATTTTGCCAGCTGACTTCATCATCTTGGATTATGAGGTCGATAAAGATGTGCACATCATTTTGGGGCAACCTTTCCTATCAACGGGTCGTGCTCAAATTGATGTGCACAAGGGCGAGATCACTTTGAGCATAAACGGACAGAAGCTCAAATTTAATATAATTCGTGCCACGAAATTTCCTAATGAGGAAGACCTGCAAGATTCTAATGATGACATGAATTTGATTGAAGAAGAAAAGTCTGATGAAGAGTGTGAAGAAGAGGATACCAATGCATTCATAGCTGCCTGCAATGCGAATGTAGCAAAAACAAACAAAGAAGAAGGATCGATCGCAATGCATGAAGAAGAGCCAAAAGAAGACAGAAAAATAATGCAACCTTCTCTCGTGGAGCCACCAACCCTTGAAATAAAAACCCTACCAACACATCTGAAGTACGCATTTCTGGGGCAGAATGAGAATTTGCCAGTGATAATTTCCTCTACACTTAACGCAGATCAAGAGAATGCATTGATGAGCATTCTCAAAAAGCATGTGCGAGCAATCGGTTGGACACTCGTTAATATTAGAGGAATTAGCCCCACATACTACATGCACCACATTCGTCTTATGGACGACTACAAAGCAACCATTGAGAATCAACGCAGACTTAACCCTACGATGAAAGAGGTCATCAAAAAGAAGATTATCAAGTGGCTGGATGCGGGCATTATCTATCCCATTGCAGATAGCACGTGGGTCGGCCCCGTGCAATGTGTGCCGAAGAAGTGCAGAATGACGGTAGTCCCTAATGAAAACAATCAATTAATACTGCAAAGAACCATCATTGGATAGCGCATATGTATGGACTACCGCAAATTGAATGCGACCACAAAGAAAGATCTCTTCCCTCTGCCATTCATCGATCAAATGCTAGACAGATTGGTAGGGAATGATTTTTACTGTTTCTTGGATGGATACGACGGGTACAACTAGATCATGATAGCTCCTGAAGACCAAGACAAGACCACATTCACCTGCCCATATGACACATTCGCTTTCCGCCGCATGTCGTTCGGCCTTTGCAATGCGCCAAGCACGTTCCAAAGGTGTATGATGGCAATCTTTTCAGATTATCTCAAGGACTCGGTAGAAATATTTATGGATGACTTCTCCGTTTATGGGAACACTTATGAAGCCTATCTGGCCAATTTGGAGAAAATTCTGAAAAGATGTGAAGAGACGAACCTGGTTCTCAATTGGGAAAAATGTCACTTCATGGTGACAGAGGGTATAGTGTTGGGACACAAGGTGTCTCGAGAAGGGTTGGAGGTGGACAAAGTAAAGAATGACGCAATTGAAAAGCTTCCACTTCCAACCAATGTGAAGACAGTACGAAGCTTCCTGGGGCATGTTGGATTCTACAGACGATTCGTTAAAGACTTTTCTAAGATAGTAAGACCATTGAGTGCGTTATTAGAGGCAGATAGAAAGTTTGAATTCGAAAACAATTGCCTCAACGCATTTCGAATTTTAAAGGATGCGCTGATTACTGCACCCATCTTAATTGCGCTGGATTGGACACTGCCGTTCGAAATCTTGTGCGATGCAAGTGGGTATGCGATGGGAGCCGCACTAGCGCAAAAGAAGGAAACAATTCTACACCCCATCGCATATGCGAGTAAAACTCTAAACCCTGCTCAAATTAATTATACCACCACTGAAAAAGAGCTTCTGGCTGTGATCTTTGCGTTGGAAAAATTTCGGGCATACTTGTTGGAAACCAAGGTACTTATTCATACTGATCACTGGGCAATCAAATATTTAATGAGAAAGAGGGACGCAAAGCCAAGATTGATCAGATGGGTTCTCCTCCTTCAAGAATGTGATATCTAGATAATTGATCGAAAGGGGACAAAGAATCAAGTTGTGGATCACTTGTCCAAACTGGAAAATCCCGAGGTTGATCGCAATGAATCTGAAGTGAATGTCGTGTTTCTGGACGCAGCTGTTTCGCATAAAAGAATTGCCCTGGTATGCGGACATCGTTAATTATTTGGTCTGTGAACAATTTTCTGAAGATTACACCTACCATCAACAGAAGAAGCTCAAGAATGAATGTAAGCATTATTATTGGGATGAGCCCAATCTGTATAAAAGAGGTGTATACCAAATCATTCGATTATGCGTTCCAGATGCTGCTCAACAATGCATATTATCGCAGTGCCACAATTCGCCATATGGAGGGCACTTTGGAGGATAACGTACTGCAGCCAAAGTTTTACAAAGTGGATTCTTTTGGCCTTCATTATTCAAGGATGTTGCTGATTACACAATGAAATGTGATCGGTGTCAACGCACTGGCAACATTTCATGGAAGAACGTAATGCTAATGAATACTATCCTGGAGCTGGAACTATTCGACGTATGGGGGATTGATTTCATGGGACTATTCCCTCCTTCAAATGGAAAGTACTATATTCTATTAGTCATTGACTATGTCTCCAAGTGGGTAGAGGCAATTGCATGCGTCGCAAGTGTTGCGACAGTAGTCTCCCAGTTCCTAAAGAAAAATATTTTCACGCGTTTTAGCACTCCCCATGCCATCAATAAGTGATGAAGGATCACAATTTATCAACCACAATATAAAGGAGCTGCTGTTTAAGTACAATATTCTCCAGAAAGTGGCCACCGCATACCATCCGCAAACAAATGGCCAAGCTGAAGTGTCCAATCGAGAAATTAAATTGATACTTGAGAAGGTAGTCAAACCTTCGCGAAAGGATTGGGCAATGAAGCTTGATGAAGTGTTATGGGCATACCGGACTGCATTTAAAACACCTATAGGTATGTCCCCTTATGCATTGGTATTCGGCAAAGCGTATCACTTGCCTTTGGAGCTGGAATATATAGCATTATGGGTGGTCAAGAAACTGAATTTTGATCTAAAGAAAGTAGGAGAAACGTGGAAACTGCAGCTGGTCGAGCTAGAAGAATGGAGGATCAACGCATATGAGAATGCGAAGACTTATAAAGAGCGCACCAAGAGTTGGCATGATAAACGCTACGCTAGAAACCTCCAAATCGGACAAAAGGTCTTACTCTTCAACTCAAGATTGCGGCTCTTCCCAGGAAAATTAAAATCACGCTGGTTCGGTCCCTTCATCATCAAAGAGGTATTTCCACATGGTACGGTGCAACTAATCACTAAGAACGGTAGTCGAACATTTAAAGTTGATGGACAACAGATCAAAGCATATTGCGAAGGAGATTTTTAGCCAAAAATAGCCTATGCAAAGTTGAGAATCCCAGACTATCCCTTACTTAACTCTTGAACATTTAAATCTTCGTCATGTGACTACAATCTGTATTTCACTTACCTTTCTCTTAAAAAAAAATATGAGAACTTGTTGTTTTGTTTTGAAACCATTTGACCCTCTCTTTGTCTGTTTACAAGGATTAAGGCACATGATTGCGGAGATACTACAAGAAGAAGCAAATATTCTGATTCCATCACCGCAATCCACAGAAGCAAAGATCGCCGCAGGGATGGATGCATCAATACTCAATGCGGGTGACAGCACAAAATTTGGGGGTGTACTCTTCCTTATCTTTATTTCAAATTTTGGGCTATCACATTGCATTTTAATTTTCAAAATTTTATCACCGCACCCTCCCTAATTACCGCAATCATTTGTCGAGTAGATAAATTCAGTAGTTTACCGCATGTTGTTCTTCACCAAGTATGATTTCAATGATGAAAAATATGCTTCTATCTCTTTTGTCTATATTAGAGTCAACTTAAATCTTAAGATAGTCACCTCATGAAATATTTCTAAAAGTTAGGAGTTTGCTAGCTTTCTTTCAAACACTCTTTACAATGCATTCTATGCCCATCGCATGACTTATTTTAATTTCTTTTGGTAATAAGGACATTGTCGTATTTAAATTTGGGGGTGAGGTATTTATTTTCGACCTTGCTATTTTCTGTTCTTTCTCTATAAAAAAAAAATTGAATAACAACTCCACTATTAATGCAATGGAAAATCCATGTTGATACGAGTTAAGTTGTGAAAGGCACTTACTCGTAGTTGGATGTCTGCATGACACACGTGGGGGCAAGCCAAAATGAAAGTAAGTCACCAGGATCAACACATAAATAAATGACCGCAACTCGACTGCCAAGTTGGTATGAGTTTAGTCTGAGAAATAATGCATTGCTCATAGTTGGATGTCTGCATGACACCCGTGGGGGCAAGCCAAAACGAAGGCAAGGCACTCAGATCGGCGCAAGGTCAAATAAAAATAGCAATGAAGAAATTGTTTTTGTGCAAGGATAAATCATTTGACACCCCGATGGAAAATTTTCTTTTCCAAATAAATCATGCGATGTTTCGGAATTCAATATAGTCCTTTTGAAAGATAAGCTTGCAATCCCTAAGTCTTAGAAGTATTTTAGGAAGAGATTTGAATAAGACTTAAGGAAATTCTAGCATATAGAATTTAAACGAAGTATCCTTGAGAAATCTAGGGAAAGAACTTTGCGGCTAACTTGCTAAAGGAATCCTTAGTTTATGCTTGAGGACAAGCATTGCTTAAATTTGGGGGTGTGATAACGGGCAAAAATGCACGTTATCATAGTGCTAAATCCTTAAACAATGTTGGATTACATTAATGAAATATGTTAAATTGCGTCCATTAAGCATAAATTCTATAATATTGCGGTCGCATGTGTCCAATGCATTAGAGCAGTTGATCTTTATATTTTTGTGCAGAATGATGCGTTAATGCAATGCAAAGAATGTGATCATAGGAATACATTGGTCGAGCACAACTTCACCGCAAGACTTTGCGTTGATTGTGCTCGTAAACATTCACCTAAGAAGAATCACTGCAACATGGTGGACGCATCCGGACGAAAGGACAATTAAGATTGATGGGATAAAAAGCTGACGACAGTCGGATCTGTAACAACCTAAATTTGTACGCATACACTATAGGAAATTAAATGTCAAATGTTAAGTAGGACGAAATTTTAATTAAGGGAGTAGTAAATGTAATACCCTAACCCTAATTTAGAAAGCAGGTAAACAAATAAATTTAATAGGAAAATCGGGTGGAAATTTAGAAATGGAAAATTTATTAATTATCCAAAAATAATGAATAAGAGGGCAGAATCAAGGAGGATTAATTAGAAGTTGGAGAGAGCGAGATTTTCAGCGAGAAAGTGCCTGGAGAGAGAGCGAGATTGGAGAGAAATATTAGAGAGAAACCTGGAGAGAGCGAGATTGGAGAGAAATATTGGAGAGAAAACTGGGAGAGAGCAAAGTTGGAGAGAAAGGATGGAGAGAAAGAAGGAGAGAGCCACACTGGCAAGATTGGAGAGAGCGAGATTAGAGAGAAATTTGGAAAGAGAGAGAGTGGAGAAAACGAGATTCCCAGTGAGAAATCTGGAGAGAGTGAGAGCCACGAGAGTAAACCAACGAGAAAGCTGGAGAGAGCGAGAGCCACGAGAGCCAAACCAGCGAGAAAGCTGGAGAGAGCGAGATTCTAAGAGCAGAGAGAACGAAATTTGGACAGAAGTGTGGATTATGCGTTGAATTTGACCACGATCTTATAGATTATACATGGAGAACCCTAAAATTGAATACAAACAAAGGTTGATGACGTAAGGGAAAACGTTAGCCAAAATTACGTGTCTTATTAAGAGAAATTCTTAAACCTAAGTAATTTTAAAGAAGACATTTGTAGGATGAGTTGTCAAACAGAGAAGAGCTGGAAACGGCTATAAATAGGAGGCTTTGGGCTGGAAGTTAAATCAAAAATTCTCAAACAAAACTCAATAGTAAAAATCGTATGAAAAGGGTGAAGTAATTATGTTAGTTAGAAGGAAGAAACTCGAGGGAAGTGCTGCCCAAATTTCCTTCTAGTTTAAGAGGGAAAGCTCTACTGATTAAACCATAAGGAATAATAAGGAATAACTAGGATCGCAGTCAATGTAAGTAGTTTATCTCACCCTCTCTTTAAGTGTTTCATGGTAGTGTACTTTAATATGCTGCATAATTATGTTATTGTTATGTTGCATTACATGTTTAAAATACGTTTATCGACAATGGACCCCATGCATTATGTTTGTTCACAACGATGAAATAAATTAAATTTTATTAGATAAAGGTTATGCTTCTAGGGCTAGTAGGGCATGTATGGTTGCACCCCTCTAGACCCAATTCTATGTCAAGTTTGTGTTAGGGACTAACAGGGTATGTATGGTTGCACCCCTCTAGTCCAATCTTATGTTTATGCTAATGGTTGATATTGGATGTGACTCTGGCCCTACTGACTGCATGACCCGCTAATCATCAGATGGGTTAGTTTCCACTTAAGTCCTCATCTTCTACTAGGGCAGAGAAATTTATGTTAGAAGCATAACCGACCATCACATGTTATTATATGTTTTCGATCCCAATCATATGTTTTCAGGACATGTTGCATGTGATTGTGCATTTGGTCACTACCCTATGTGAGAACTACTTACTGGGTATATTATATACTCATCCTATTTTACAGACTTTGTAGGTAAGGACACAGCGTAGGTGGCAGAACTGGACATCGCTCAAATGGCCAACCATCAAGCTCACTATCATAGGCATATGTATTTTTGTATCACCATGCTAATATTTTATGGATCCTGGTGTTTTATGAAATAAACTTTTTATATAGTTTTCTACCTAATTAATAAAATCTTAGATATGTTCTTTTGAGATTTTTACCAAAACTCATCTCATGATAGAAAAGTCTAAGTATGCATGTCGTAGCGGTCGGACCATAATATGTAAGGATCCGGTCGTTACATAATCCAAAATAAGTTGACAGCCGATAACGGTCACAAAGTACATCCAGCTTTATCAGTGACAATTATTCGGCACATCAGTCAGGAATTAAAGTTGTCCCATCTATACAACTAGGAGAGAGAAGCCGCATTTCACCTTTGATGCCCTATAAATACCAACTGCATTCTTTAGAGAAGGAGTTAAGCAATCGATTATTTCATTATTTTACAAGTTTGCGTCTCTATCCATAGTCTTCTTTCATTTTATGGCGGACGCAAGGAAGAAGATGTACCGGTAGATCGTTCCAGCGAGCTTGGGAAAGCACTGGAAGCTTCAAGACAGAGAGAGGGCCGACTCCTGCAGAAGCGGGAATATCTTTAGTTCATAATAGAGATCCCAGTGTAAAAAGCCTCGGTCAGCAAGGAATTGCTACCAGGCTCTCTACCTTAACTTCCATTAGCATTTTTTTACTTAATTTATTTATAAGAATGAAATTTCTTTCTCTATATCTGTTCACTCTCTGTATTCACGCACGAGTAGCTAAATTAGTTGAATGGGTTTAGAAGCATTTAGCTAGCATAACGAGGGAATCTTCATTCTTTGTGGTTATCTTGTTTATGTATGCCTCATTCGTCTATTAGAGATACTCGGGAGGGTAGTCTAAGGGCAGGATCTAGACTTGGGAAGGTCAGGTCAGAATCTAGGTTTGGAAAAACTAGATTAGAACGCATAAATGGGAGACAGGCGCTTAGGGATGAGCACTATTTGTTATCAACACATCGCATGCATCTTAGCAATAAGATTTGATTGTATGCAGTCACCTTGCTTTCATGCATTTTGCATCAATGCATAGGACAAGAGTAGAGACTTCGGAATAAGCTCTATGGACATTTTGCATGCAACACTTGCATCCTAGATTTAGGAGCATCGCATTTACAATGGAAAATGACTTGCTGTGCATGGTAGTAACATGATCGCATAGTCTGACGCATTCCTAAGTAACGCTGGCTAAAGATCTTCTCAACCCGTTCATCGCATACTCATTGCATCTATCTTCGCAACTTTCATTTCTCAAATCCACCGCATTTATTTCATTTATTTTCAATCAACGCAACCTATAAACCAACCACCTTATTTATTTTACCGGTTACCGCAAAGTTTTCATAAGAAAATTATCAACGCAAACTATTTTCACAAGTCCCTGTGATCGACCCTGGACTTACCAGGAAACTTGAGTGCACAACGTAATTCCATCAACGCATATCATCCATATTCCACACTTAATAAAACAAACATCAGGCGCCACACATTTTCTCATGGCCCGAGAGGTGTTCACTCATTGTATGACTATGATGTATTGTTCATTTGAGAAATCAGTGGTACTTAAGGAGTTAGATGTAACTACAGGAGCAAGACGGTAAATTGGCCAACTGTACTTACGAGCGATCTGTGAAGAGTTATCGTACTATTGATTGGTTATATCCAATGGACACAGAAATATATCTATAGTGAGAATCATGCAGCTGTCGGTCTTTAGTGGAGTGCCCGATAATTAACGGATGGTGGATCTCGTGATTAAAGAATTTAGTCAATTATTCACGTATTGTTGGAGTTTCAAGCTACAAGTCCATAAGGTCCCCTTGGTAGCTCAATGGATTAAAGTAGAGAATCAGTTTTTGGATTAGTTTGAAGTGTTCAAATTAACAAGAGGGAATTTGATTATATATGATATAATTAAATTGGTTCAGTTATATGTGATATAATTGATTTGATGTATTAGATACATTAATTGGAGGAAGTGATATAAATATTATTTATATTAAATAAGGGAGAAAATAACTATGGTTTATATATTATATATGATGTGATATTAACATTATAGGTTATCAATATAATATGTTAAGTTAGTTACTATATTTATTTATGATAAAAACTATTATGAGATAATTGTTTGCTTAGTTATTTCTTTTCTCCATTAACCGTAACGTGGGAGGTTAATTTCAATTTTTAATAATTGAAGAATAAAATGAATTTTTTTTTTCATTTTATTGAGAGATCGCTTCATTTAGTGAATTACTAATTGTTTACTCACAAGAGACTACATGATAGGCCTCACAAGAGACTAAACGATTGAGCGAGATTTACTAAATGATCATGTAAACGATCTAGCGAGAGACCAAACAATCGTGTAAATGATCTAGCGAGAGTCTAAATGATCGAGCGAGAGTTAGCTAGACAATTTCTAGTGAGAATGAGAGTTTACTAAACGATCAAGTACTCTCAGTCTATACGATAGACAGAACCTTTCTCCCACTTACTTGATTGTGTAGTTCGATCGTTTCTTCCTCCTTCCCTTTACCAAATTTACACAGAGCCCACACTTCCTAGATTATCATTCCGAGAATACCAAGGTTTCCGAGTGGTAGTGTCGAACGGTTCTTGTTCGAGGAGTAGATTATTCGTGATGTGAACGATATTGAGAGATTGGCTAGACGATTGTTCACGAGAGCGAGATATTGCCAGACAATTGCTCAAGAGAGCAAGAGATTGTTGTTCAATTGTTCATGAGTGCGAGAGATTTACAAAAGAAAAGTTCTTCAGAGGTATTCTCTCATTCCTTTTGTATTTAATTAAGAAAGTATGTTGTAATGTTATTGAAGATGTATAACTGTTCTGTAAGTTTATGAATGCATTTAATTCTTTCACAATGGGCTTGGAAAGATCTTGCTTCCACTCACTGATTCTCTTGAATAAGAGTTCCTTCAATTGGTATCAAAGCCAAGTTATAATATTCCAAATCCATTGTTGTATTGAATTACATTTACATTCTTGGTGGGTTTTAAGCATGTCTACATTATGTTTAAATGTTAAATGTATTTGTGGATGTGGATTAATGGAATTTCTAGGATGATTAACTCTGGTTATTATTGTCTTTTACATTTCAAAGTTAATTGTAAGGGCCTCTGTGTTTTTGGGTATATTAACTTGCTATCGAGTTTGTAATTCAAAGATTTTGAGTTTGTTCGAGTCGCTCGTGATGAAGCTTCACGACATGGAAATGCAAATTACTTCGAGGAAGAAAAAGACCAAGAGTTGGTCAGATCATGCAAATGATGGGGGTAAACGATCGTTGGGTATGGGATACTCGTTGTATTGTATGCACGCGTACTAAACAATCATGTAGGCCAGCACGCTTCATCACATAGTCACTGGATACACGATCACTCGATAAGTGTTACTTGGCGCTTGCTCTTCGATCGTCTAGACGAACATGCTTCATAGCATAGTAGTCGTCTACACGATCGTTTAGGCTTGCATTTAAACTTGGTGTGTTGCACGATCGAGTGGCCTTCATGCTTCATCGAATAGTCAAAAGTACTCGATCATTGCTATACGATCATGGTTACTCGACCATTTTGCTAGACGATCACAAAGAAGGCTTCGCTCGAGTGGTTCAAGACCTGGTTCGCTTGTTGAACCGGTTTGCTCGATGGTTTAATGTAATATATAGATTTATTTCCGATTTTTTAGGCTAATCATCCTAGTCTATTTATTTTTGGTGAATGTACATGAGATGTATGTTTTTATTATATGTCATATAGTATGCCATATAGTTTAAATCCCACCATAGGTTATGCATTGTTCATGCATCATCTCTATATTGTAAGAGTTATGATATAGTAGCTTGCATGATTAAATTACATAAGAGCATGTTCATACATCATATAATATAAGAGTTATATTTATACATGCATTAAGCATATTCATGCATCATCTTTATATTATAAATGTTATAGTATAAGGGTATATGGAAGCATTACTTCTTTATATAAAAGTTATATATAGTAATGAATGGACATCGCATGAAACATGACACATAGGTTAAATTTATAAGAGTTATAAATACCTTGTCTAGCATAGCAATGTGGGTGATTTTGGTTGTTTCCCTTCATAAGTGTTATAATGAAAATTAGAACTAAAATCAATAAGAAAAACATGAATGAAAACTTAGGCTTGAATCATGTTTTAAAAGAGTTTTAAAATTTGATTGAGATAGACCTAAGATCATGGTTCTAATGAGATTAGAAACCTAAGGTTTAATCTTTTAATCAGTTTAATAGGATTAAGTTGACTCATAAAAGATTAAATATGTACCAAATCTATCTATAAGGGACCTTTTGTCTAAGGCGGGTTCTATCTAGGTTGGGGTACTTAAGCTAACGGAAATGGAATACCCTTACCTGGGAACCTACATGGAAAGGTGAATTAGATAGATTTGATGCATGCATGCAAATTTGATGATAGTCCGTTAAAGTGTTTAATGGGACTTGTTTCAAACTTGTTTAATTAAAAAAAATAGAGTTCTTTTTTAGCAAATTAAACTCACTTAGATAAAATCAATAGCTGGATTGTCTAAGTTAATGAATCCCTAGGTAGAACATTCAGTGGGAGGTACTTGGGGTATATGATACTTTACTTAAATCTCTTCATGTTTCTCCCTAAATGTTCACACCGTGAGATCTATCCTCGGCCTCAAGGCACCCTAGGAGTGTCCCCCCTAAAGGATGGTATTTGGGTTGGTCATTACCATGGTAAATGGAGAGAATGTTCATATTAAGTGGGAGCAGGACGTATGACAACATATCCCATGGTCTCTCTCATAAGATTGGATAACATTTTGTGCATTGCCTTGAGGCACTGATACGTTATTTTATGAGGTGGAAAAATGGAATGGAATGCGGTAATGGAGTTGCGTTGAGCAATCAAGTTTTCTCAGTGGAATCCAAGTGTAAACCCCACTAAATTTCCTGCTAAGTCTAGGGTCGAACTCAAGGACTTGGGAAAACAATATGTGGTAGTAACTTTTCAGAAAGACTTTGCGGTAACCAAATAAATCAATAGTTGTTGTGATTGTTGATTATGGTAATGAAATAAATAAATGCGGCAGATTTGAGAAAAGTTTGAGTATGCGAAGGAATGGGTTGAGAAGGTTTTTAACTAGCGTTACCTGGGAATGCGTCAGACTATGCGATCATGCTACACCCATGCACAGCAAGTCATTTTCCAATGCAAATGTGGTGCTCCTAAGTCTAGGACACATGTGTTGAATGCAAAAGTGTCCATAGAGCTTATTCCTAAGTCTCTACTCTTTTCCTATGCGATGATGCAAGATGCACACAAAGACAAGGTGACCGCACATAATCATGTCCCATCTCTAGGATGCATGTGATGCGTTAATAGCAAACAATGCTTATTCCTAAGCTCCTATCTCTTGATTATGCGTTCTAATCTGACTCTCCCGAGCCTAGATTCTAACCTGACTTTTCCAAGCCTAGATCCTGTCCATAGACTACCCTCCCGAGTATCTCTAATGGACGAATGAAGCATACATAATACAAGATAAACTCATAGAATGAAGATCCCCAGTTATGCTAGCTAAGTGCCTCTCAACCCATTCAACAGATTTAGCTACTCATGCAAAAATAACAGAGATGAGCAGATATAGAGAAGTAAATTCCATTTCTATAAATGAGTTGAATCCAAAATAACAATGGAAGATAAAGGTAGAGAGCCTGGTAGCAATCCCTTGCTGCCCAAGGCTTTTACACTGGCAACTCTATTCGGTTCGAAAGCTATTTCTGCCTCCGCAAGAGCTAGCCCTCTCTCTGATCTTGATGCTTTCAGCACTTTCTCGAGCTCACAGGAATGATCTATCGGCACAATCTTCTTCTCTCGCTTCTGCCTTAAAATAAAAGAAAATCTAAGAACAAGGCTAAACAATCTAAGGAAAAATTCTCTAACTCTTCGAACTCACTGAACCCCTTTTCTGAAGGATGCCTTTGGTATTTATAGAGCTTCAGGGTGAAGGGCGGCTTCTCTCTTATGATTGCACCGATGGGATGGCTTTAATTCTTTGACTGATGCACCGAATATTATCGTTAGCAGCTTGTCAACTTAATTCGAATTCAACCGTCATCAGCTTTCTGTTCCATCGTGATTAATTATGCCTTTCACCCAGATGTGCCCACTAAGTTTCGCCGGCTCTATGCGACAATCTTTCTTGAGCAGATGTTTGCAAACACAAATCACCGCAAAGCCTTGCGGTAATGCTGCGCTCGACTGTTGATTTCTTGTGATCGCACTTTTCGCCTTACGCCAACGCATATTCTGCATAAAAACACAAAAGTTAATTGTTTCTATGTGATGGACGCATGTGACCACAATGTTATGAACTTAATGCTTTTTGGACGCAATCTAACATATTTTATCAACACAAGCCAACATTGTTTAAGAACTTAGTACTATAATAATGTGCATTTCTGCCCGTTATCAGGCACCCTCGGAGTGTCCCCCTAAAGGATGACAGTTTTGCATGACTCTTTATCTGATCTCTGGTATGGGATAAGGTCGCTTTAGTCTCTGTGCTAATCTACTTTTTCCCTTCGGTAGGTGCATTAGGGCGGGACTCTAGGGCCTAAAATGAAGGGTTACACTTAAGTGGAATTATTAATGGTTAACAGTTCTGGACCGAAAAATTGTGACTATTAGAGTTCGTTACAAGAGTTGTTTCTGTCTAATGGTCGAGAATGTCTCATCCCAGTTAAGGGGCATTTTATCACCCCACCAGTGACTTTTGTCCTGCCTTGTTGAGGCATCATTGCAAAATAGATGTTTTTCACTTAGGGTACATAGAAACTATTTTGCTAAAACTAAAATTTGTGTTAAAAGTGGTAATGCATAGACTTATTAAGTTTGTTCATGTTTTTCAACAACTTTTAAAATGGCTACAGCCACATTAAGCTCTATTAAGTGTCGACAAAATGATTGGCGAAAACTATGCTAGTTGGAAAAGCACGATAAATACCATACCGATCATTGATGACCTGAGGTTCGTCCTTACGGAAGAGTGTCCTCCTATTCCAACTCAGACCGCCACTCGAAATGTTCGGAAGGCATATGAAAGATGGACACGAGTGAACGAGAAAGCTCGAGCTTATATCTTGGCCAGTCTGAACGACGTTTTGGCCAAGAAGCATGAGCCTATGGTTTCTGCGAGTGAGATCATGGAATCCCTATGGGGAATGTTTGGACAATCGTCTGGACAGCTCAAGCATGAAGCTCTGACATGCATCTTCAACTCCAAAATGGAGGAGGGTACACCTGTTCGAGAACACATTCTAAACATGATAGTCCACTTCAATGTGGCGGAAATGAATGGGGCCTGCATCGATGAGGGCAGCTAGGTTAGCATAATTCTGCACATGCTGCCATATAGCTTCCTGCACTTTGTCAGCAATGCTGTATTGAACAAAGTTGATTATACCCTTACAACTCTCCTCAACGAGTTGTAGACATTCCAATCCTTGCTGAAAAGTAAGGAGAAGAAGGTTGGTGAGGCAAATGTTGCTTCATCATCTAAGAAGTTCCATCGGGATTCGACCTCTAGAATTAAGTTTGCACCTTCTACTTCTAACACTTCTAAGTGAAAGAAGAAGAAGGGTGGTAAGGGGGAAAGGAAGGCACCTGCTAACCCACAACCTGCCATGCAGCAAGGAAGGCGACCAGCATCAGTTGATAAAGGAAATTTTTTCTATTGCAACCAGGATGGGCACTGGAAGTGAAACTGTCCTCGCTAGTTAAAGGAGAAGAAGAAGGCTAAGGCCAAAAACAAGGTAAATATGATTTACTAGTTTTGGAAACTTGTATAGTGGAGAATGATGATTATACCTGGATTATTGACTTTGGGGGTACTAATCATGTTTGTTCTTCTTTTCAAGGGATTAGATCTTGACGACAGCTTGAGGCTGGTAAGATGACGATGCGAGTAGGCACGTAAGATGACGATGCGAGTAGGCACTAGGCACATCATCTCAGCAATGGTAGTGGCAGGACTCCAGTTGAATTTACAGAATAAATTTATCATTTTGAATGATGTATTTGTTGTTCCCGAGTTAAAGTGGAACTTAATTTCTGTAAAGTTTCAGATTGAATGTAAATATACTCTCAACTTTTCAGTGAATAAAGTGTTTATTCTAAAAGATGGTGTTGAGATTTGATGCTCAGCAAAACTGGAAATAATTTGTATGTGCTAAGGCCATTAGGAACAAATTCCCTCCATAACCTAGAGATGTTTAGAATTGTCTTAACTCAAAATAAATAACTTAAGGTTTCTCCTAAGGAAAATGCCCAACTTTGGCACCTTTAATTAAGGCACATCAATCTCAATAAGATTGAGAGGTTGGTGAAGAATGGACTTCTAAGCGAGTTAGAGGAAAATTCTTTACCTGTGTGCGAGTCATGCCTTGAAGGCAAGATGACTAAAAGACCTTTTACTGGAAAAGGTTATCGGGCCAAAGAGCCTCTAGAGTTAGTACATTCAGACCTTTGTGGTTCGATGAATGTGCGAGCCAGGGGAGGCTACGAGTATTTCATCACTTTTACTGATGATTACTAACAGTATGCGTATGTTTATTTGATGCAACGAAAGTCAGAATCCTTTGAAAGGTTCAAAGAGTTCAAGGCCGAAGTTGAAAACGCATTGGATAAATGGATTAAAACACTTTGATCGGATCGGGGTAGAGAGTTTTTGGATTATGAGTTCCAGAACTATATGATAAAACATGGAATCATTTCCCAACTCTCAATGTCTAGTACACCTCAGCATAATGGTGTATCGGAGAGGAGAAATAGAACCCTTTTGGACATGGTTCGGTCGATGATGAGTTACGCTTACCGAACCCATTTTGGGTTTTGTCAATGGAGACTGCAACTTATATCCTCAACTGTGCTCCTTCCAAGAGTGGTTCTAGAACACCTTTGGAGTTGTGGAATGGGCGTAAAGCTAGTTTGCATCACTTTCGCATCTGGGGTTGCCTAGCCCATGTGCTTACGGCTAATCTTAAGAAACTGGAACCACGTTCGAGGTTGTGCCTATTTGTAAGCTACCCCAAAAGGTACACGAAGGGATTACTTTTATGATCCTAAGGAGAACAAAGTGCTTGTGTCGATAAGTACTACCTTCCTTCAAGAGGATCATATGAGGGAGCACAGTCCATGTAGTAAAATCGTGTTGCGTGAACTTTCCAACGAAACTACTGAAACTTCAACAAGAGTTGTTGAAAGACCTACTGCATCAACAAGAGTTTATGGAAGTTCATCTTGTAGGTCCAATCTGTTGGGGTTGATGCCCTTAAGTCTCGTATCCTGTAGTTTGTATGAACACTTGTGTTTTATAATATATGATATTTTATTTCACATCTTGATTTTGCTCAGTTGTTTGTTTTATTTGCTTTACCATAAACCAATAAATATAAAATCCCTGGTTATCTGTATGTAACTCAAGCATGTATGTGGTGACATACAAGTGGATCATGTCTTGAGTGATAACCAATATGGTCTATAGTATATAGATATAAGAGGGAAACCTTATCCTAGTAATGATACGGATGCGGCCGGTTTTGTGCAATAGCCACAAGTGTTGTGACTTGTCATAGATGGTCTAATCTTGATCATTCGTGTAGGGGACATGCGAGGGGGGGCGTCCTATACAAAGAGTTTGTATAAGACCTAACCACGAAGTGTTAACGTATCATTATATAACATTATTCATGATATAGACTTCATTTCACTAGGATGACCATAGGTAACATGACCTCAATCCTGAGTGAGTTGAGAACTCCTGCCATTGAGGGCAGTCCTTTGATTTGTATGGATGTGAGTGGCCAGGTCGCCGACTTAAACTTACCATTTTGGGGATTCGTCTGATTTGGGAGTTGGGAACTCAGCAACACAGATGGAATTCACTCCTTCCCCAAAGTAGGGGCAAGTAGATAGATAGCTCCCTTAAGGGTTTATTCTAGGGCTTGAACGATGTGGTGCCACACATTTTCTCTTGGCCCAAGAGGTGTTCACACATAGTTGGACTATGTTGTATTGTTCATTAAAGGAATCAGTGGTACTTAAGGAGTGAGATGTAACTACAGGGGCAAAACGATAAATTGGCCCAGCTGTACTTACGAGCATCTGTGAATGGTCATTGTACTCATGATTGGTTATATTTGATGGACACATAAATATATCTGTGGTAAGAAGAGTTCAGCTATTGGTCTTTAGTGGAATGTCTAGCAGTTAACGGATGGTGAATCTCGTGGCTAAAGAGTTTAGTCAGCTATTCACGTACCATTTGAGCTTCGAGCCACAGGTCCATAAGGTCCCCTAGGTAGCTTGGATAAAGTCGAGAATCAGTTTTTGGGTCAGTTTGAAATGTTCAAATTGACAAGAGGGAGTTCGATTATATATGATATAATTGATCTGGTTAATTATATATGATACAATTGACTAAATGTATGAGATACATTATTTGGGAGGAAATTAGATATAAATATGATTTATATCAAGTAGAGGAGAAATTACTATAGTAGATAATTGATATCAAACTATAGGTTAAAAATATAATATGATTATATTCATTTATTAATTAATTGGTTAATTATGTGATAATTGGTTGGAATCTTCTCCTCAATCGTGCGTTAATGATAAAATCTTATTCGGTTATTGTAACTAAATAATAAGATGAAAATTGGTTTTATTTTGAAAAGAGTTCAAAAAAATCGCTCAAGGTGTGAAAACGTATCGGTTGCTTAGCTGAAAGCCTATACGATAGCGCCCTATGCTTAAACGATCGCACACCCTACGTCTAAACGATCGCACGCATTTTCTAAACGATCGCTCAGCTTTTCTAAACGATCACTTACTAATTACTAGATGATCACTTAGTAAAACCTACACGATCGTGTAGCTTTCTCTAAATGATAAACATCCGCCATACGTTAGCCTTCTCCAACTTGCTTATCATTCTACACGATCATCCCTTTCCTCCTTCCTCTACCAATTCCATCAAAGATCACTCTTTGGATTCTCACTCCGAGAATACCGAGGGCTCTAAGTGCTGGTGTCGTCCCCGCTCTTGCTTGTTCATTTGCTGCCATTCGTGTAGATGATCGTGCTGCTGGTAGCCGACTGTTTACTGGGCGATAAAAACCGTAGAGGTTTGCTTCTATTGGGTTGAGTTCGAAGTGAAGACAGTCTTCAACTGGTATGTAAACTCAATCTCTTGTATTTTATTTATCAAAGCATGTCGTTAAATAGTGTTAAATTCCATACCTATTTGTTAGCATGTGTGTGTGGTAATTCGATCACAGTGAGATAGGAAAGATCCAAATGTGCTCATGGATACTCTTCTCTAAGAGTTCCTTCACAATTAACCTCAAGAGTTAAGGGTATCTCGACGTAGTGGGAGGGTTCGAACCCACCTATTCACTATATGGGTTTCACTGAAATCCTGGCTATGATAGCCGATGGCGAGGTTGAGGATCCATTGTCTTATCAGAAGGCAATAAAGGATGTTGACCAGGATGAATGGGCCAAAGCCATGGATCTCGAGATGGAGTCTATGTACTTCAACTCAGTGTAGGATCTTGATGGGGTAAAACCTATAGGAAGTAAATGGATCTATAAGCGGAAACGGGGTGCTGATAGGAAGGTGCAAACCTTCAAGGCTAGACTTGTGCCAAAGGGTTATACTCAGGTGGAGGGAGTTGACTATGAGGAGACTTTCTCGCCGATTGTTGAAGGAAAAATAGGGGGTGAACGCAATATTGTTGTGTTGTATGTCAAGCTATGTGTTTATGCCCATGCATCGGAGGTCATGCGTTGGAATGAGAAGTATGCGTTAATCTAGTATGCAATGACCATGCGTTCCTATCACAAGGTTTCTTGCCTTCTCGCCAAGTATAACGAAAACAAAAGTTTATCGGGTAATCCGAGGTCGAACACAGGGACTTGTCACTCAATAATGCTTGTGAAGCAATGCGTTTGAGGTGATGAATAAAAGTCAAAAGAAGAAGTTTAATAGATTATACACTACTTTTACTCTTAACTAAACAGATTGAGCAATGGAAAACTTGCGATGAGAATTTATTATCTTAAATCGCTCGAGTAATCCCAGCTCGTCACACTAACGCATCGCACACCTCTCGGTGGTCAGCCGCATGACTATATTTCTATAGTGTATGGGTGTGTCGAGCATAAGACCGTGCCTATCTCTAGGAACAATGCATAGTTTGCTTTAATGCATTACATCTCTTACCTTCTCAGGCAGTTAGATGCGACTAACTAACTTATAGACAAGTATTGCAACAACCCATAGACAAGCGTTGCTACAGCCTTTCACCAAGCAAAGAGGATTAACTCACTATACCCGCACAATGCACACCTCTCGGTGGGTTGCTACGTGTGTCCTATCTCTAGGCTACATGATTGAGTATGCGATCGCCTTTGATAAATAATCAATGAAGGTAAACGATGATAAAGATAAAGACGATGAAGAAGATGGTATTGAAGGAAACAAGGTATGCATTGATTACAAAATGTCTAAATATCTTAACCTAAAATATAATACAATACAGAGATTAGAGGAGAAATGAAAGATTCTACATCAAGGCTGCTGCTAGTGCCATGGATGAATGGTGGAGATGTCTCTTTCGAGCTCTATCTCTGGCAAAAGCTCTGGTCGTCACTCGGACTAGTTTGTGGAGATGAAGAATCCTCACAGAAAATCTCGTTCATGCTCTCATCTGTGATTGGAACCCTCTGCCTTGAGGCAGAAGTTTGGATATCTTGAAATGAAGGTCAAAGGGCTATTTATAGAGTTTACACGTGACAGCAATCGTGATTGTGTTATGTCTCACTGCTGCTTTTGTCGCGGTATGGGCAATGTCGCATCATCTTATCTTGTTGATACTCCCAAAGTATATGTCCGAGCTTGATTCAACTGAAGTATCAACACATTCTACCCATCTTGCGACCACCCTTCTATTTAAGGTTATCACTTCGTGGCTGCAATCTCCAAGTGTTTACCGCATTCGCTTGACGACCGCAACTTCCATGTGATGGACGCATTCGATCACTACAACTTCCATGCGATGGGTGCATTCAATCACTGCAACTTCCATGCGATGGACACATGTGATCACCACATGCGTTCGTCTATGCAATAGCTCGGCTTTCAACGCATGCGTTTGATTTTGTGATTGCTTATTTCCAGCGCATACGTTTGATTCTTGTGGTAGCTACAAAAATAGACACTTTGGAACGGAATAACACATAATATTGGGATTAGTGAGGATTTAGGTGCTAATCGATGCAAAACTCAATTTTTCACAAATTCTAAATATTATCACCGCATTTTCTACTTGTTAGCCCTCATAATTTCTAAATAAAATGCTTATAATAACTTGAATTTCGTCCAATTATCACACCCCCAAACTTAGAATCATGCTTATCCTCAAGCATGCGTTATACTCAAGAAATTCTTAACTCCCTTCCAGCGTTCCTTTGCGATGACTAGCCTCTCAGAATAAAATTTACGCATACCTCTAACCATGGCCGCAATGCTCTTCTCCACTTCGACTACTTCTTCAAAGAGATCTTTTCTAAGTTAAATTTGGTAAGCCTTTGCTCAATAACTTTTTACTCATTCTCCACAACTTTGCGTTCAGCTCTTGAGAATGCGTTCGTTCAAAATAATTCAAGATTATGCGTTTACTTATTCAAATGCAGTGTTGAATCCTGGTTACACTCTTCGTTTTGGCTTACCCCCACGTGTGTCATGCGGGCATCCAACTTCGGTTGCATTCCATATTCAACTCAACTCATGTCTTGCTTAATTTGGCTTGCGCCAAACAAAGGAGTTGTGCATATGCGTTGATCCTGACGACTTACCTTTGTTTTAGCTTGCAACCACGGGTGTCATGCAAACATCCAACTATGGGTAAGTGCCTTTCTCAACTTCACTCTTATCAACATGGGTTTCCCCATTGCGTTGACAGTGGAATTGTTATTTTCAAAATTTTTTTTTTTTTTTTTGAAGGAATGACTACAATGTAATGAACGCAATTCTTCGAGACCGCCGCCACCCCAAACTTAGAGGTTGGCAGCGTTCTCACCGCAAGCTAAAAAAAAACTCAACAGGAATGTGGTAACAAATGTTTGAGCAAGGGTTTGCACAAAATAAAACTTAGACTTTCAAAATTTGAAGAAGCTATTAAAAGTAAGGAGCGCCTTGCGATGCCTAGTTAACGGATGCGGTGAATTATTTGTACCAACGTAGATGCATCGCAAAGGACCGCAATCAGACAAGGAGAATTTCAAAAGGATAATGCATAAAAGATAACCAGAAAAGAACCTTAAGTAGAATAACGCATGCGACAATACGTTGGAGTTCATGCGAACAACGCCACGCGTTGAAGGACGGAGGGGATTCTTCCGTTGTAGCTACGCACCAAGGAGAGTTATTATCACACCTACAAGGAACAAACGCACCACAACCAAGGAAGCAACTGCATATCCAAAATAACAATAATAAAATAAATAAAGTTAACTAGGAAAGCGAAGTAAAGATAGAGTAGAAGACGTTCCTGGTGAAATTAGAGTGAAGCCACCACAAGGAGTCTTCCATACAGGAGATTGATCTCAACTTCTTAGGTCGAGACTCGATGTCCTAACCATTGGAGCTTCCAGCAATTGTTGGACGCATGATGGTTGATATGCGCCTAAGATTGCTTCTAGCTCATGTGACAGATAGCCTTTCTATCTCAGGGTCAACATTGACTTTTGACGCATCACCTATAATTCAAATATTGTTTGCAACTTGGTCACACAAGCTATAATACGCCAAAGACCAAAAGGGTGCCTGCGAAAATATAAAACTTAACAAACCATTAGCTGCCAAATCCCCGTCAACGACGCCAAAAACTTGTTGAAGGAAAAATGGGGGGTGAATGCAATATTGTTGTGTTGTATGTCAAGCTATGTGTTTATGCCCATGCGTCGGAGGTCATGCGTTGGAATGAGAAGTATGCGTTAATCTAGTATCTGATGACCATGTGTTCCTATCAAAAGTTTTCTTGCCGTCTCGCCAAGTATAACGAAAACTCAAGTTTCTTGGGTAATCTGAGGTCGAACATAGGGACTTGTCACTCAATAATGCTTGTGAAGCAATGCGTTTGAGGCGATGAATAAAAGTAAAAAGAAGAAGTTTAATGGATTACACACTATTCCTATTCCTAACTAAACAGATTGAGCAATGGAAGACTTTCAATGAGAATTGGTAGATACACAACAACTGTTAATGCATAGTATTGTTTATTATCTTAAATCGCTCGAGTAATCCCAGCTCGTCACACTAACGCATCGAACACCTCTCGGTGGTCAACCGCATGACTATATCTCTATAGTGCATGGGTGCGTCGAGCATAAGACCGTGCCTATCTCTAGGAACAATGCATACTTTGCTTTAATACATTCCATCTCTTACCTTCTCAGACAGTTATATGCAGCTAATTAACTTATAGACAAGTATTGCAACAACCCATAGACAAGCGTTGCTACAGCCTTTCACCAAGCAAAGAGGATTAACTCACTATACTCGCACAACACACACCTCTCAGTGGGTTGCTACGTGCGTCCTATCTCTAGGCTACACAATTGATTATGCAATCGCCTTTGATAAATAAATGATGAAGGTAAACGATGATAAAGATAAAGACGATGAAGAATATGGTATTGAAGGAATTAAGATATGCATTGATTACAAAATATCTTAATATCTTAAGCTAAAATGTAATACAATACAGAGATTAGAGGAGAAATGAAAGACTCTGCGTCAAGGCTGATGGTGATGTCATGGATGAATGGTGGAGATGTCTCTCTCGTGCTCTATCTCCGGTGAAAGCTCCAGTCGTCACTCGGGCTGGTTTGTGGAGATGAAGAATCCTCACAGAAAATCTCGTTCATGCTCCCATCTATGATCACAAACCTCTGCCTTGAGGAAGAATTTCGGATGATGAAGGTCCAAAGGGCTATTTATAGAGTTTAAATGCCGACAGCAATCATGATTGCGTTATGTCTCACTACTGCCTTTGTCACAGTATGGGCAATGTCACATCATCTTATCTTGTTGATACTCCCAAAGTTTGTGTCCGAGCTTGATTCAACTGAAGTATCAACGCATTCTACCCATCTTGTTATCACCCTTCTATTTAAGGTTATCACTCCGTGGCCGCAATCTCCATGTGATTACCGCATTCGCTTGATGACCGTAACTTCCATGCGATTGACGCATTCGATCACCGCAACTTCCATGCGATGGACACATGCGTTTATCTATGCGATAGCTCGGCTTAGGCGCATGCATTTGATTTTGTGGTTGCTTATTTTCAGCGCATGTGTTTGATTCCTGCGGTAGCTACAAAAATAGACACTTTGGCACGGAATAACGCATAATATTGGGGTCAGTGATGATTTAGGTGCTAATCGATGCAAAATTCAAATTTTCACAAATTCCAAGTATTATCACTGCATTTTCTACTTGTTAGCCCTCATAATTCTAAATAAAAGGCTTATAATAATTGGCATTTCTGCCAGTTATCACCTATTGCCATGTTGAAGTCTATCTGCATCCTTCTATCCATTTTCTTATATTATGACTATGAGATATGGCAAATAGATGTCAAGACTGCCTTTCTAAATGGTAATCTTGAGGAGACCATTTATATGGTGCAGCCTGAGGGATTCATAGCCCAAGGTCAAGAGCTTGCAAACTGAATCGATCCGTTTATGGGCTGAAATAGGCATCTCGATCATGGAATATAAGGTTTGATACTAAGATAAAATCTTACGGCTTTGACCACAATGTTGATGAGCCTTGTATCTACAAGAAAATCATCAATAATTCAGTAGTTTTCCTAGTGTTGTATGTAGACGATATCCTACTCATTAATAATGATGTAGGTTTACTGACTTCAGTTCAGAACTGGCTAGCAAACCAATTCCAAATAAAAGATTTGGGAGAGGCTCGGTTTGTTCTTGGTATTCAGATCTTTCGGGATCGAAAAACAAAGTACTAGCGCTATCTCAGGCATCGAACATTGACAAGTTGTTACTGTTGGGGTTGATGCCCTAAAGTCTCGTGTTCTATAGTTTGTAAACTATTTGTACGAACTCTTGTGTTGTATAATATATGATATTTACTTCACATCTTGATTTTGCTCAGTTGTATGTTTTATTTGCTTTACCACAAACCAATAAACATAAAATCTCTGGTTATCTGTATATAACTCAAGCATGTATGTGGTGACATACAAGTGGATCATGTCTTGAGTAATAACCAAAATGGTTTGTAGTATATGGAAATAGTAGGGAAACCTTATTCTGGTAACCCTACGGATGCGGCCCACTTTGTGGAATAGTCACAAGTGTTGGGACTTGTCACAGATGGTCTGTGATGACATGCAGAAATGCATGTTATCTTAAGCCTTTTATTTAGAATTATGAGGGTTGTTAAGCAGAATATGTGGCAATTATGTTAGGAATTCATGAGAAAATGAGTTTGCGTTGATCAGTATGATGAATCTCGGCTAACCCACTATTATGTGTTATTATGTGCTCAATTGTCTATTTTTGTAGATAACGTGGGAAGTGGACGCAAATGCAGAAGTCGGACTACCGCATAGACAATCGCATACAGAGAAAATCTCCATCGCAAAGGCGAACACATTCGATCAACGCATGGGTGTTGTGGTAATCAGTCGTATGCATCCATCGCATGGGAGTTGCGCTCGTCAAGCGATTGCAGTCATCGTGTAGAAGTTACGGTATTAAGCGAATGTGGTCACTATATGATTGCAGCTACACGATAGTGCATAATAGAGGGATCAACGCAAGGTTGGTGGAATGAACGCATCAGTGCATATCTCGAGGAAATCAAAAGATGATGTTGACATTTCACCTACCACGCAGTTAGCAGCAAAGATTCAGAAAAGGACTAGCGCGCCGCGAATGTCAGAATCAGAGCAGTCCATTAATTTTTTCGGTGATCTAAGCTCTATATAAAGAAGCCGATGAGCAGAATTTAACCTTATCCAAGGACTTCGCTTGAGGTTCGCCTTAGGGCAGATCTAGGGTTATCCCTACGATCCAGACAAATGCGTGAGAAGAAAGCTTGAGATTTCTTCATCTCCTTCCTCCATTTCGAGTGACGATCAGAGCCTTCGATCGAAGCTAGATCTTGGGAGAGTCAGCTCCACCACCCATCCATGGCACATCGGCAGCCTTGACGCACATTCGCTGGAAGCAAGTCATTGCTTCCAGCCGGTCATTTCATTTTCTCTTCTTTTCTTATATTGTATTGTATTACATTTTGTGATTAAGGAATTAATACATTATGTGTTCAATGCATTTCTGTGTTTCCTTCGATTCCATCCCCATCCTTCTTCACTTAGCATCCTTAACTTTCATTGCATCACTTAGTGAGATTGCTAGAGTATCGCATACTTAGTCATGTGGATTAGAGATATGAAGCATGTAGCAAACCATCGAGAGGTGTGCGTTATGCGAGTGTGTGAGAAAACCTTATTTGCTTAGTGTGAAGCTACAGCAACGCCTGTCTATAGGCTAATGCAATGCTTATCTATGAGTAAAGTCGACAACAACCAACTGCCCGGGAGGGTAAATGGTTGGTCTCATTAAGCAATGTAAGCTATTGTTCACTAGAGATAGGAATAATCTTGCGTCAGCCAAGTTTGTGTTGTTACCTTGTCTTATGCATATGCTCAACACACCTTTAAAGCTGCTTGAGAGAGAGTCTAAAGAAAGAACCTAAGACTCGAGAGAGCTAGGTTAGAATCGATGCTCGAGAGGGCTAGATTAGGTTTGCATAAGAAAGAATGGAGACTTAGGAATAAGCTCCGTTTGTTATTACACAACGTATGCACCCTACGGAGAGGACAATGGCTACGTCCAGGAAGTAGGATATGGAGGTTGTATGCGGTCATCTCGACACTATGCATACACACCACATACGTCCTAGAGTTAGGCTCAAGTGTGTGTAGCATGATCGCATAGCTTGCATTGACTAAGGTTACCCTTGCGGTCACTCTTAAGGGTTGCAATGAAGACATCTCCACATTTTATCTATTTTCCCATTCATTTGTTTCATGTCAAGAGTTTTCGTCTCTCTATCTCTCATTCATATTCTCATTACGTTGTCTGTTAGTTAAGAGTAGGAGTAGTATTAGCATAGAAACCCCTCCATCATTCTTTTATTCAACCGCTGCATGCACATTACCGCATTCATCCAGCTACAAGTCCCTGAGTTCGACCTCGGATCACCCGAAAAAACTTGCGTTTGCATTATACTTGGTGTGAGCGCAAGAAAACTTATGACAGGAATGCATGGTCATCACATACGTTTTTTAACGCAAAGTCATTCCAACGCATGACCACGACGCATGATAATCAACGCATAAATTAAGAACATACATCGCATATCGCATTCACGAAAAATTAGTTGTCGAGTAATTGACATCTAATTTCCCGTCAACAGTCTGATCCTGATCATTCGTGTAGAGGACATGCGAGCGAGGGCATCCTATACAAAGAGTTTGTATAAGACCTGACCACGAAGTGTTAACGTCTCGTTATATAACACCGTTCATGATAGAGACTTTACTTCACTAGAATGACCATAGGTAACATGACCTCAATCCTGAGTGAGTTGGGAACTCTTGCCACTGGTCCTTTGATTTGTATGGGTGCGAGTGGCCACGTCGCCGATTCAAACCTACCATTGTTGGGATTCGCCTGATTTGGGAGCTAGGAACTCAACTACACAACATGAAATTCACTCTTTCCCGAGGCAGGGGCAAGTAGATAGATAGCTCCCTTAAGGGTTGATTCTAGGGCTTGAACGATGTGGCGTCACACACCTTCTCATGGCCCGAGAGGTGTTCACACATAGTTGGACTATGTTGTATTGTTCATTAGAAGAATCAGTGGTACTTAAGGGGTGAGATGTAACTTACAAGGGAAAAATGGTAAATTTTCCCAGCTGCACTTACGAGCATCTATGAAGGGTCATCTTACTCATGATTTGTTATATCCGATGGACACATAATTATATCTATGGTAAGAAGAGTTCAGCTGTTGGTCTTTATTGGAATGCCTGGCAGTTAACGGATGATGAATCTCGTGGCTAAAGATTTTAGTCAGCTATTCATGTACCATTGAAGCTTCGAGCCATAGGTCCATTAGATCCTCTGGGAAGCTTGGATAAAGTCGAGAATCAGAGTTTAGGTCAATTTGAAATGTTCAAATTGACAAAAGAGAGTTTGATTATATATAATATAATTGAACTAGTTAATTATATATGATATAATTGACTAAATGTATGAGATACATTATTTTGGAGAAAATTAGATATAAATATGGTTTATATCAAGTGAAGGAGAAATTAATATAGTAGATATGTGATATCAAACTATAGAGTAAGAATATAATATGATTATATTCATTAATTATTAAATTGGTTAATTATGAGATAAGTGGCCGTATTAATCTTCTCAATTGTGCGTTAGTGGGAGCAGCCACATTCGGTTATGGTAACTGATGAATAAAATGAAAATTGGTTTCATTTTGCAAAAAATTTCAAAAATTCGCAATCGATGTGGAAACGTAAACGATCACCTAGCTTGAGAACCTGTACGATAGAGTCTCATCGTCTAAACGATCACACGACTTTCCCTAAATGATCGCTTAGCTTTCCTAAACGATCGCATAGCATGTCGCGTTTTCTAAATGATTGTCTACCTTTTATTAAACGATCGCTTAGTAAAACCTACAAGATCGTGTAGCTTTATCTAAACGATAAGCATCTTTGCTATATGATAGCGCTTTCTCTCCCACTTACTTGTCGTTTACACGATCTGTCTTTCTCCTACCTCTACCAAATACACCAAAGACCACACTTTGGATTCACACTCCGAGAATACCAAGGGCTCCAACTGGTGGTGACGTCCCCACTACTTTCTTGTTCATGACTGTTTGTGTCGCTACCATTCGTGTAGATGATCGTGCTGCCGCAGCCGACTGATTTGCTGGGCGATAGAGCATGTAGAGGTTCTTCTGCTACTTTGAGTTTGAAGTTTGAAGAGAGTCTTCAACTAGTATGAGAACTCTTTCCCTTGTATTTTATTTATCGAAGCATGCTGTTAATTAGTGTTAATTTGCATAACTATCTATTAGAATGTATTTCGGTCACAATGAAATCAGAAAGATCCAAACGCGCTCATGGATGCTCTTCATTAAGACTTCCTTTAGTTGCTCAAGTACTTGGTGCAAAACTCCAAAAGGGTCCTACGGCCTTTTCGACATGGAGTTACATTGTCTAAGGAACAGTGTCCTAAGACACCTCAAGAGGTTGAGGAAATGAGACGGGTCCCTTATGCATCTGTCATTGGCAGTTTAATGTATGTGATGTTATGTACTAAACCTGACATCTGCTACGCTGGGGGGATAGTCAGTAGATATCAGTCTAATCCAGGACAGGGCAACTAGATTGCCGTCAAGAACATCCTGAAGTATCTTTGGAGAACGAGGGACTACATGCTCTTGTATGGATCTAAAGATTTGATCCTTATCGGATACATTGACTCTAATAAGGATTCTCGAAAATCCACTTCAGGATCAGTGTCCACTCTTAACAGAGGGGCTGTAGTATTGTGAAGCACTAAGCCAGGGTGCATCACTGACTTTACGATGGAGGCCGAGTATGTAGCAGCTTGCAAAACTGCTGAAGGAAATCACAAACAGAGATCTCCATGAGCAATGGAAGTGGATAATTCCAAATTCTATTCATAATGAACACAACAATCACAGTCTAACCGGAAACATATAGATTATGCATAAACAGAAATTACAGCATGCTACAATAGGATTCAAGGGATAGAGTATGCGTATCTTTGAAGAACCATTCATCAAGTATCCCTCGATCAGTCTTTAATGCGTCCAATGATGCACTCACATGTAACGACTAGCATAGCCAACATCACCAACACGAACACAGCCTCCACGAACATCTGAATACTCCTCGAACCCAATTGAGTCACACTCGATTCACAAACGGATGTAAAACACCGCCACAAGTGTTATCTTGGTATTCTTGGTGTGAGAATCCAGAAGTTATGGGCTATGTATGATCTTGGATTGAGGAGGAAAGGAGGTATACGATCGAGTAAACGACTGAATAAGTGGGAGATATGAACATTGTCTATCGCATAGATGATGTATTCGATCATTTAGCAAATGAAAGCCTATCGCATAGACTTTTTTACTCGATCATGTATCAACGATCAACGAGTACTATCGTATAATCAACTCTTAGCTGATCGTGTAGACTTTGTCAACGCTATCGCTTAGTAAAAACTCTTTTTACTTGATAGCCTTCTCCATGAGAATTTTTCGAATGAAGCAACAGCTAATTTTTGGAAAACCTATTTCCTTTTATCTCATGGTTACCATAAAACCTCCAATAACCTCCCACTTAAAACGGTTATTAGAGAAAAAGAATTAATTATCATATAATTAATATATTATAAATAAATATGATAACCAACTTATCATATTATATTTATAACCTATAGTTTTAATATTTCATCATATGAAACATATAAACCATAGCTCTTTTTCTATTTTATGGTAATTAATATGAATCATATTTATGGTAATTCCTAAAATTAATGTATTATACATCATATCAATTATATCACATATAACTGAATTTCTCTTGTTAATTTGAACACTTCAAACTAACCCAAAATTTGATTCTCAACTTGAACCCATTGAGCAACCAAGGGGACTCATGGACCTGTAACTTGAAGCTCCAAAGGTACATGAATAACTGACTAAACTCTTTAGTCACGAAATTGTCACATCCCACCCCAGATCACCCTCTTAGCCTAGAGAAGGGCGTGACTGCAGTAGTTATCAACCCTTAGGTTGACACTTACTGCCTAAAAACTCTTGCGGAATAACTCTGATACCAAATAAAAATTATATGCAACGGGACGGCTGTACGCCCACAATTTATTAACTTAGAAACTTAATATGTTTAGAGTATTTACAACATTAGATTTACAAGTCCCAAAACCCACAAACCCTAGTCCCTATATGAACAATAGTAACATGTGTACAATATTAACAGTAACACCTAGCAAACGGTTATAAGTCTTTTGCTCCTTTAATGGCAGAGCAGATACTGAGTTGTCTTCAGATGATTTGACCGCTACCTGGGGGGGGAAAACAAAAACATTTGAAAACGGGGTGAGCTTACGCCCTAGTGAGTGACCGAGAAAACATAGTAAATTCTCATGCATAATTTCAGAAAATAGTTTTATCTAAAATATAAACTTTTGCAGCATAAATATTTTCCAAGCGTAATGTATATAAAACTGTTTTAAACATAAAACAGTAAAATCATTTCTCAAATCAAAGTACTGTATATCTGGTAAAATAATCCCAACACCAACTACTAGTCCAGAGAGAACCCTTTTGCTCAATCTCTGACTTTATTCACCTGTGGCCACACTAAGTACCTTCACACATTAGGTACTACTGCTCAGATACCTTCTCCTTGTACTTCAGTATCGAGCTACTAGGATACCTTCTCCAACGTACTTCAGTATCCCGTTGGCTTGGTACCTTCTCAAACGTACTTCAGTACCAATAGATACCTTCTCCTTGTACTTCAGTATCTAGTTGGGTGGATGCCTTCTCCTTGTACTTCGGCATCGCATTTTACCAAAAATATTTATAAACAACTTTTCTCTTTAAAGCATGTACAGTATAACATATATACAACATGGCTTTAAAGATGGTAACGCATGCTGGATAAAATCAACATATGTAAATAATTTTTCAACAATATGCATGTGTTCAAATCACAATTCAAACTTCTTGGAAACCACTTTATAAAACTAGTAGGGATGAGAATTATTTTCGCAAACATGCTTCCTATAAAATGTTTGTAATCAAAACAGTTTAAAAACGTTTTAGTTCGAAAACATTTTAGCCACTCACCTCGAACTCTTAGGAACTTTTCACTCTAGTAGCTCCTCGGATCCCTTTTTCACCCCTAGAATCCAGATTCAACTTACAACTTAGATTACTTATAGTTCTGAACCTTATTTGAAAATACTTCCTTCTACAAACATATTCTAAAATGTCTTAGGAATCTTACCCTAACTTTCAGCTCATAATTCTTCGTGGTTTGGCCGGAATCTCAAAATCTTCAAGACTGGCCCAGACTGATCCGACAGCCTGACCCTTCTCCCTTCTTCTCAACCTCCAGCCCAGTTTCTTTGAGCCTTTTCCTCTGGCAGCCCTACTCTAAAAACTAGACTTCCAGAGCTTTCAGATGGCTTTGGAATTATTCCAAACGCACGAGTATATTGGAAGATCTTCTCGTCCAACATTGACACATTCCTCTGAACCCTCACTGCCCTCTACTTTCTCTATGAAATTTATGATTTTTGTGTTATTTGAAAATGAAATCCCAACTCCCTATTTATAGGCGTTCAAATTGCTCGTGGGATTGACAGCACCTACTTGACTGCATGGCCAAATGTTTAATCCTCCCTTTATCAACGTAAGCTGACTTCACCTTGATTCAATGTGTTCTTCCCAAACACATCCAACATAATTTCTTAGGGTTTAGAATTTCTCTTAATCGGACACCTAGATTTTAATTGACGTTTGCCCTTACGTCTTCAATCTTTGTTTGTATTCAAATTAGGGTTTTTACATGCATAATCCACCCCAACGCGTCCAAATACATTGCCCAGAAACTTGCTCGGTCGTTCAATGCATAAGCGAGGCGTAGGCGTGACGTTCGAATCGGACAAAGCAAGGCTAACACATAGGCACTCTCGCTCTTTCCACTCTCGACAGTATCGCTCTCTCCACTCTCGGCAATGTCGCTCTCTCCCATTTTCTCGCTGCTCTCGCTCTCTTCACTCTCGCTCTCTCCAGCAATCTCGCTCTCCCTCTCGCTCTCTTCAACTTTAACTTTTCTCTCCACTCTCGCTCTCTTCAGCTTTCTTGCTGGTCTCGCTCTCTCCACTCTCGCTCTATCCAGCTTTCTCGCTGGTCTCGCTCTCTCCCATCTTCTATCCAATCTCGCTCTCTCCCATTTCCTCTCCAATCTCGCTGGTCTCGATCTCAATGATCTCGCTCTCAACGATCTCACTGATCTCACTCTCAACGATCTCACTCTTAGCTACTGCGATCATTGTTCTCCATACACGTTTGCTCACCACTTTGTGATACTTTTACACAGATTTTCCAAATTTTTCCAAAGTAATTTCCCATATTTTTCGCATTTCACATAAATTCCATTTTTTCCTCAATTCTTCAGCCATAACGCATTTCACATAACTTCTCTATACTTCGCCGAAATTTCACAAACTCAATTTCCATATTATTCTACACTAGCTCAACCTACTTATTATTTTTCCCCAACTTTCCCAACTCAATTCCATATTTTTCTTTTCAAATCCCCATTCTTTCTTCACCATTCCACACTAACTTTCTTATCAACATACTTATTATACAAATTTCATTACAATTTTACCAATTAAAGCTAAACTTAATTTATTCAAAAAAAATCTACTTAACACTTAGAAATTTTCTTCCCCTTAACTTAGGATTTAACTTTCACTTAGTTAATTCCTTTTATCACTTGCTTAAGTAAGGAAAATAGAAATTCGGGTTTCACAGGGATCCACTATTCGTTAACTGTAGGTCACTCCACTAAAGACCGACAATTGCACTCTTCTCACTACAGATATATTTCTGTGTCCATATGACCAATCAACAGTGCAATGACCATTCACAAATCGCTCGTAAGTACAGTTGAGCCAATTTACCATTTTTCCCCTGTAATTACATCTAACTCCTTAACTGCCATTGATCCCTCCAATGAACAATAAGTCATAGTTCTACTATGATTGAGTCTTTTCTTCCAAAGAGAAGGTGTGGCCACTATGTTCAAGATCCAAAATTAACCCTTAAGGGAGAAATTTTTACTTACCTCTGCTTCAGGGAAGGAGTGAATTTCATCTTGTGTAACTGAGTTCCTAGCTCCCCAATCAGACAAATCCTCAAAAAGATAGACTTGTTGAGTTGGCAATCTGGTCACACTCACTCATACTAATCAAAGGACCGCCCTCATAGGCAAGAGTTCCCAAAACACATAGGATTAAGGTCATGTCACATATGGTCATTTTAGTAAAATGTAAATCTCAATTATCAACGACATTATATAAAGAGACTAATCATCTCGTGGTCCGGTCTTATACAAACTCTTTGTATAGGACACCCTCGCTTGCATGTCTCCACATGAATGGTCAGGATCAGACCATTTGTAGTACTTGATAACACTTTTAAATATCTACAAAGCGGGTCGTATTCGTAGTGTCACCAGGATAAGGTATCCCTCCTTTATCCTTATACTACAAACCATTTAGGTTATTACTTAAGGCATGGTCCACTTGTATGTCTCACATACATATTTAAGTTACATCAAATAAC
Source organism: Benincasa hispida (assembly GCF_027475165.1). Taxonomy (NCBI): domain Eukaryota; kingdom Viridiplantae; phylum Streptophyta; class Magnoliopsida; order Cucurbitales; family Cucurbitaceae; genus Benincasa; species Benincasa hispida. Next base: position 2,519,537 of record NC_143484.1, on the reverse strand, counting down.
CACAGACATTAGTTTATTGGATATGAGTAAATGTAAATAAAATAACACTTATTTTATTAATAACAATGTGTACAAAATGTTTAAAAACTACGAGACAACCGGGAGAATTAGGACACCAGTCCCAATAGCTGCTAAGGAGGTCGTTTGTCTTCGGAAGTTCCCGACTGATCTGGAAGTTATTCCAGACATGTCTAGGCCCATCACCCATTATTGTGATAATAGTGGTGTTGTGACAAACTCCAGGGAGCTTAGGAGTCACAAGCGTAGCAAACATATAGAGCGAAAGTATCATCTCATCTACGAGATTGTGCATCGAAGGGACGTGATTGTTATGAAGATCGCTTCGGAGCATAACGTTGCTGACCCGTTTACAAAGGCTTTCATGGCTACAATTTTTTAGGGTCATGTCTACATAGCATAGGTCTGGGGATTGTCCGCGGCTGGACTAGGGCAAGTGGGAGATTTTGTACTGGGCCTTAGTGGCCTAGTTTATTATTTTGTACTTTTATTTATTTTGTACACCCACTCACTTTAGGACAAGTGGGAGATTGTTGGGCTTGATGCCCTAAATCTCGTAGGGTCCTGTAGTTTGTAAACACATGTATGAACATACACTTGTGATGTAATAATATGAGATATTTTCTTCACTATTGTCTATGAAATATGGGATCTGTGAAGGGTTATCGTACTGTTGGTTAGTTATATCCAATGGATAAAGAAATATATCTATCGTGAGAAGAGTGCAGCTATCAGTTTTTATTGGAGTGTCCGACAGTTAATGGATGATAGATCTCGTGATTAAAGAGTTTAGTCAATTATTCATGTACCGTTGGAGCTTCAAGCTACAAGTCCATAAGGTCCACTTGATAGCTCAATGGATTAAAGTAGAGAATCAGTTTTTGGGTTAATTTGAAGTGTTCAAATTAACAAGAGAGAATTTGATTATATATGATATAATTAAATTGATTCAGTTATATGTGATATAATTGATTTGATGTATTAGATACATTAACTGAAGGAAGTGATATAAATATGATTTATATTAAATAAAGGAGAAAAGAACTACAGTTTATATATTACATATGATGTGATATTGAAACTATAGGTTATAAATATAATATGATAAGTTAGTTATTATATTTATTTATAATAAAAATAATTATGAGATAATTATTTGGTTAGTTATTTCTTGTCTCCATAAACCCATTAACCGTAAAGTGGGAGGTTAATTTCAATTTTATATAACTGAAGAATAAAATGAAAAGTTTTTTCATTTTGTTGAGAGATTGCTTCACTTAGTGAATTACTAATCGTTTACTCACGAGAGACTACACGATAGGTCTCACGAGAGACTAAACGATCGAGCGAGATTTACTAAACGATCTAGTGAGAGGCTAAACAATCGTGTAAACGATCTAGCAAAAGACTAAATGATCGTGTAAATGATCTAGCGAGTGTCTAAACGATTGAGCGAGAGTTAGCTAGACGATTGCTAGCAAGAGCGAGAGTTTACTAAACGATTAAGTACTCTCAGTCTATGTGATAGACAGAACCTTTCTCCCATTTACTTGATCGTGTAGTTTGATTGTTTTCTTCCTCCTTCCCTCGACCAAATTCACATAGAGCCCACACCTCCTGGATTCTCACTCAGAGAATACCAAGGTTGCTTAGTGGTAGTGTCGAAGGGTTTTATTTCGAGGAAAATACTGTTCGTGATCTGAACGACGGTGAGAGATTGGCTAGATGATTATTCACGAGAGCAAGATATTGCCAGACAATTGCTCAGAGAGCAAGAGATTGTTGTCCAATTGTTCATGGAAGCAAGAGATTTACAGAAGAAAAGTTCTTCAAAGGTATGCCTATTATTCCTTTTGTATTTAATTAAGAAAGCATGATGTAATGTTATTGAAGAAGCATAACTGTTTTATATGTTTATGAATGCATTTAATTCTTTCACAATGGGCTTGGAAAGATCTTGCTTCCGCTCACTGGTTCTTTTGAATAAGAGTTCCTTCACATAGCTTCAAATAGAAGTCTATTCACATCTTTCACATAAGAACATTGTGATCTAGTGAGAATGGGGAATGGTAGAGTTTCTAAAATTATTGGGATTAAGAATATTAATCTGAAGATGAAGTGTGGAGAAAATTTAATACTACGGGATTTCAGATTTGTGCTTAAGATGAAAATAAATCTCATCTCCATTGGCAAGTTAGATGATGAGGGTTATAGGTGTGAGTTTAGCAGTCACTAGTGTAAACTCAAGTTAGGATCCCAGGTAGTGGCAATTGGCCACATAAATTCTACACTATATAGTTGTCAGTTTAATGTTGTCAAAGGATCAGAGAAACAGTGGACACCAGTTAAATTGTAGCTGGCAAGTGTAGAGGAATAGTTGAGCCAGTAGCAATGATAGACAGTATTGATCAGTCAAATCAAGGTCCCTCAGTTCAGAAGCAATTGGGAAGCCCATGAGAGAAATTTTATGGCTATCACAAACCCCCGAGTGTCAACTAGTCGAATGAATTGATGAAGTCACAGAAGCGAATAAGGGCATCAAAGTGAAAGACCAAAGCAATTACTAAGGTCAAAAATAAAGTCTCTAGTTTGGCAACAAGTTTGAAGGAATGAGTCAAACCATTTGTAGAGTGTATCTTCTTCAAGAACAGATGTCCAGGATTGAAGAAGATGTTAGTTGACACTACATCACTGATTTGGGAGGACGTAGTTGTCTTTTATGTTTAGAGGATAGTTCTATGTAGCTTACTCATACCTTGGGGCAAGCACAGATGAGCTACAATTATTTTCTGATGATTTCCTATTTTTTTTTACTTTGTTTATTTTATAGAATTTTGAGCCTTGGAGTTCACCAAGATGATCAGAGATAACATATGTATTTGGAGTCGAGTCTTGAAGATTTCCAAGATGATGAATTTTGTTGCAGTAGGAGGCAAGATTGTCGTTCTGTCTTTAAATGGGAGAACGATAAGATTGTGGAGACAAAACTCCATAGAAGCATACAATGATGAAAAATATATTTATATATATTTACACACACACACATATCTATATTATATTCAATATAATTTTTTGACCCAAAGTCAAAATTGGAGTAGGAATTTTCAATCTTCAAGTCAAATTGGAGAATGTTTTTTCAATGCCACCATGAAGTTGGGCTTGGCCCATGTGTACTATGTTTAGGGTTGTATATATCTATTTATATATTTGATTGAGAGAATCATTTTTAGGGGGCTGCAAACTAAAAGAATAACTGAGAGCAGACGACAACTTTGATGAATGACGACATAAGTTTTTTTAGTGCAGTCTGGTTGGGACATTATGTGTATTTTTCTTTGTTTTTTGGTGTGTTTCTCTTTTTTTTGTTGTTGATCCTAAGATACCAGATTGTGGTACTGTGATTAAATAGTTCTTATTAGGCTATTTGGGAGAAATTTTTGGTGCGAGTTTTCAAACCATTGCAATCTTCATCATAGTAGAACCTGCAGTTACAGAAGACTGAACGTAATACCAAGTTTGGGGCAGTATATTTTTGGTGTCATTCTCTTTTCCCTTCTCTTAATTATTTTGTTATTTTATGATCGATTACTTTTTTGGCTCTAACCTGTGGAAGTGTGAATTTTAGATACAATTTTGTTATTCCACATTTAATTTATATCTTAGTATAAATTCCCAATAAGTGGTATCAGAGCCTTGGTCTAGGCCAACTATGTGGGTGGAATCCTTAGATAATGAACAAAGAAATTTAAGGAGTCTAGTTCGTGCTCTATGTTGGCAATCTTGTGGTTTCCCCTACCTTGATAAGAGCAAATGTGATCATGCTCATGCTCGGGTGAGCAAGTGTCCCAAGATGAATAAGATGTGCCTTGGGATTTAGAGCAAGCTCTCATGGTTGGGAGTGAAATATATTTTTTCGAATGAATGCTCAAAGTGGTACTTTGTTCGAGAGGAGGATTGTTAGGAGTGTAAACAAAATCCCACATTGGTTAGGGAAGAAAGTGATCATAGGTATATAAGTAAGGGCATTTATCTCCATTGATATAAGGCCTTTTGGGGTGATACCAAAAGCAAAGCTATGAAGGTTTATACACAAAGTGGACAATATCAATACCATTGTGGAGATATGTGGAGGTCTGTCCAAGCCTATAAAAGGAGCTTATGCCTCTAGTTTCAAGTTGTCGATTTTTCCATTTTGTGTATTTTCCAATTTTTCTATTTTCATCAAATGATTTCAATAAATCAAATTTGATTTTAAAACAAAATATTATTAATTTTATAAAATTAATTTCACAAATTAATTTTCTAATAAAATTAATAAATAATCATTTAAATAATTCTAATTAATTTAATATCAAATACTAAATTAACTTTTACATAAATTCATCTCCATTTATTTAAATCATATTTAAATATAAATTCTTGTCACACCCTATCCTAGACTACTCTCTGAGCCTAGGAAAGGATATGACTGCAGCAGTTATCAACCCTTTTGTTGACACTTACTGCCTAAAGATACTAACGCATGCTTGGTGTATTTAAACCCACATAAAGCATAATGCATAGAAAACATGTCTTTAAAGATACTAACGCATGCTTGGTGTATTTAAACCCACATAGAAAATAGTTTTTCAATAAACTTTCATACATGGCATGCATTTAAAACATAACTCATGGTTTGCTTGGAAATTACTTTGTAAAACTAGCTAGCATGAGAATAATCTTTCTTTAAAACATGGTTTCTTTAAAACATTGTAAGTATTTAGTCACTCACAACTTTTAGAACTATTCCTCAATGGTCAATATGCTTCTATTACTGGTGTCAATCTTGTGGACACAAAAGCATATATTAGCTACTAGCATAAGTCTCCCTTTTGAGACTAACTCTTAAGTAAACTCTGTATTTAGCCTTCCTCTTGAAGACTTTCACAACAACGCACCTTGCTGTAGTTTTAGACACTTAGGAATTTGTTTAAGATTTGGCTCATGCAAAGCTTCCAACCACTCTTCACAAACACAACACCACTTATGCAACTAACACTTTTCTCTCTAAGTGTTCTTACAGCTGCATATGGTAGTCCTCAAGGCTACTTATGTGTCCAAGACTCCACTACAAGCTCTGCTCGGCCTACACAGCAGGTCCAACGCATGGAAAAACTCAGCCCTTGGTCTGTCCAAACGTTTCCTTTGAGCTGTCAACTTATTCAACTCAAGCAGCTGCCTGCTTGTTCATAAAATTCCAGATTCATATTACGAAATTAATAACTCAAATTATAGAGCACATCTCAAGAACTTTCCTTCTACAAACCTGTTAAGAATCGTCTCAAGAATCTTACCTCAAATTTTCAATTTCAGACTCCTCGTGATCTGTCCTCGAGACTCAATTCTTTAACGATGGCCCGGATTCACCCGAGAACAGAACCTCTGGTCCTTTTTCTCCTTCTCCGGCCTTAATCCGATGAGGACTTCTTCTGGAAGTGTCACCTCTGAAAGTAGACTCTCAGTAGTCTCTCTATATAACATCGTTGCTAGAAGAGACTTACCTTTCACTAGGATGACCATAGATGAATTGACTTGAATCCTGAGTGAGTTGTGAACTCCTGCCTATGAAGGCGATCCTTTGATCTACATGGGTGAGAGTGGCCATTTTAGCGGACTAAATATGGCTACCATTTGAGGATTCGTCTGATTGGGGAGTTGGGAACGATGCTTCACAAGAAGGAATTCACTCCTTCTCTATAGTTAGAGTAGTAGAGACATTGTTCCCTTAAGGGCTGATTCGGGGGCTTGAACAATGTGGCGCCACACCTTCTCTTGGCACGAGAGAGGTTTGATTATAGTTGAACTATAATTTATTGTTCATTAGAGAGATCAGTAGTACTTAAGGAGTTAGATGTAACTATAGGGGTAAAACGGTAATTTTTGTCCAGTTGTACTTACGAGCAATTTTTGAAGGGTCAATGCACCATTGATTGGTTATATCTAATGGACAATAAAACATATTTATAATGCAAAGAGTGCAGCTATCGATCTTTAGTGGAGCGATCGACAATTAATAGAAGTTGGTTAATTTAATTAAAGAGTTTAATTAATTAATCACCATTGGAGTTTTAATCTATAGGTCTATAAGGTTCCCTCGTTAGCTCAATTGGGAATAATGAGATTCGAATTAATTTTAGATTAATTTAAATTGTTGAAATTAATAAAGAGAATTAATTATATGAGATATAATTAATATAATGTATATGATACATTTTAATATAAATTTTTATTTGAGAGAAATAATTATTTGAATATGATTCGAATATTAATTTATGAATGTGATTCATATTAAGTTCTATAGCTTAAATGAGAGAATAATAAACTATAGGTTATATTATATGTGATATGATATAAATTATACTATTAGATATCACATATGTTACCATATGATATATATATATATATATATATATATATATATAATCAATTTGAAATTAAAATTTAGTTTTAGTTTAAATTAATTATAAGGGAGGGAGTTATTTGGAGAATTGTTGCTACATTCATGCGTTAGCGTTGCAACACTAGCTTGACGCTTTACCCTAGCACTCTAAGGCAGAATGTGCAGCATTACAACGTTGCTTTATAGCGTCGCGACAATGCGAACTTTGACAGACGAACACGGTTAGCAAACGCGCAAGTGAGCGTTGCCACACTTTTTTTAACGTTTCGACGCTGTGATCTTTCCTATAAACACTCCCCTTCGTCTTTAGGTCAAAATATGCCGAATTTGGGAGGCCAAATTGATGGAGGCTGAAGTAAAACTCGTTCCTTCGTCCATTCCCTTCAATTTTCAATATCTTTAGGTAAGTTTCTCTTTTTATTTTGGGTTGTACTCAATGGAATAGATGTGTATTCAGATTTGTCTATGAATTGAGAGGTAATCTCTATCTAGTTTCTTTGAGCAAGAGCCTTTGTTTAATTTCTTGAAGATTTCTTAATTAATTTAACTACAATCTTGTGAATTCTTTGGTTGGATTTGTTTTAATCTTAATGAAGTTTTGATAAATTCTTCTGACAAATTAATTTGCTGAAATTCTTGTTTGCAAAATCATTCTAGCCTATGCATCATTGATTGATTTAGTTGCAAGTATTAGGATCGCATATTTAGGGTCTGGACTTTTTCTGACCAAACTTATGTATGCCCTAGTATAATCTTTCCAAATAAATCATGCTACAAGATATGGCTTTTCGGCTTGTAGTATGTCTCAACAATTGAACCCTTTCTTAATGCTTTTTTGATTTAACTTGTATGTCACTAAGAAGGAAAAGTTTTAAACTGAATTAGTGCTGGTTTGGATTTTAAATCAAAATTGGCTAATTGGGCTATTAGAATTTCTAATAGGTTGAGGGATTGAGAGATTCAGCGTAATTAATTGGTGCCTAATGAAAGAAATTGTATAGGAACTCTCTCTTGCTCTAGAAATTAGATAGACTCCTTTCCTAGATTGCATTACCCCTTTTATTTCAATTTTGTGTTATCTCTTCCACACAAAACCCTCTATTTATCATTCTAGTTAAAAAATTAACTCAACGAAACTAATCGCACTTCTCTGTAGATCGACTCGAACTTACCACTATTGCTACATTTTAATAGTAATAGGAGTAGTTCGGTATTTATAAAAATTTTTTGCTTCACGGTTCTTTTTTAGAATTAAAACGCTCCGAATCGGACCTGAACCGGTGCCTCTTCCTTGACTCCTCCTTGGCCTAGCTAAAGAAGTTTTGGCCTATAGCAACGCAATTTGAAGGGTCATTTTTGTGGGGCCTGACAAATGGGAGAAGGAAAACGAGAAGAAAAGAGGAAAAAGAAAAGAGTTGGGCTCGTAGTTGCTAAGCGCCCGAAGGATGCAAAAACCCAAGCAAAGGAGAAGGAAATGTTGGTAGAGACATCTCCCACCAAAAAAGTAACAAGGATGAGGAAGAAGAAAAATGATGATATCTTGCTTGAAATGGGGTTCTTTCTTGAGCCATCCCCACTACCCGACTACATCACCAGCATCATTGCAGAGCTGGGATGGGAGTACGTCTACCAAAGCCCATCCATATTCATTCCCAAAGTTGTGTGTGCCTTCTCCCATGGCCGCTTACATGCTTAAGAAGATGTGGTGATTGTTTCAGGTTGCTATGTGTCATTCCACGCTCAAGACATCAACAAATTATTCTAGTTAAAAGACAATCCTGATGCATCTGGCAACAGGCTGATAGAGGCATCGGGCAAAGACCACATGGTTGATGTATTGAGGATATTAGCAAAGCCTGGCTCTGATTGAAAGATGTACCTTACATGTATTAGGACTTTGACTTCTGAGTGTTTACTTCCAGAGGTAAGGCTGTGGGTTTACTGGTTAAGAGGAGGTTGATCCCCACAACACATGACAAGATAGCATCAAAGGATCGTGTGATGGCAGCCTACTGCATCGTAAAAGGCATCCCCATGGACGTTGGATGCATCATCGCACCACAAATCAGGGAAATATTTGAAAATCCCCAAGGTCAACTCTTCTTCTCATGGACCATTATCAACCTTTGCCTGTGCAGGCCTTCGATGTTGTAAAAGAACCCTTGGCAGAGGTAAACGAAGTTCTCACCAATCAGATCTTGCGACGACTGTTGAAGAACTCCCCTCACTTCCCTGAGCCTACCAAAGCCCTCAAGCACCCAACCCTCATTGACCTGAATTCCCCTTAGCCTTCAACAACCAAAAGATAAAAGACCACAACCAAGGTTGAGGAAGTGGCTGGAACCAGCCCTAAGCGCAATGATCTTGAAGAGCGGATCCGCTCTCTTTCACCATTGAAGATCCTCACTCCTGATGAACCTTTACTTCTCTTATCCCCTTCGCCTTCAACTTTTAACTTGTTTCCCCCTCCCACCAATCCAAATGACCAATCTCCTGCTGATCCAAAAACTAACTCCCTCTTGCTACAAAAATCTCCCTCCACTGCACCCAAAGAAAAATCTCCCCCCTCCCTCCCCTCTCCCCACCTCTCCTGAACAAATCTGATGACCCACTCGATTTGGATTGGCCCATCCAACCAGCAACAAACTGCACCTGGTGAGGATTTGGACACCTCGTCGCATCAATCCCTCATCGCTCCCCCTCGCTGCATCTCCCACCCACACCATCCATCAACCTTGCTAAATTAAGGGACTTCATTCAACAAAGCTCACTTACAATTGTGGCCTCTTAGACAGTCCATTAATTCTCTACAGCAAGATGTCTTCATCATCCGCCAATTTCAGTGCATTTAAATCGAACACATCCATCAGTACTTCAACTTCTTGGTTTCTTATCTTCATGGCTCAAACATCTCACTTCATCTTCACCAACCTCTACGCTTCTACGATGAACAAGAACCTGCTCCTGAACGTAGGAATGTTGATCCTCTAGCGTTGATGTAAATTTGGAGGTGTATTTTGGAAGTTGAACTTTTTTCTTTTCTATCTTTTTGTTTGTGATTTATTTTGTAAGTCGGCCTTATGTTTCTAATGTAATGAATTCTAAGTTTGGTTGCACTCACTATTTTGTATATATCTTTCCTTTACTTGTTATCTTTCATGCCTTGCCCTTTTGAAATTTGTTTTTATTTTTATGTCATCTTGTGCATTGAAAATTAGCAACCATGATGATACTTATATAAATTCACTAAGTCCACTCACTAAGAGTCGCATAAATCACTTAGCTTTAGTAGCTTTTTCATAATTTGACAGTCTAATGCTTGTTATGTGCAAACCTCTTCTCAAACCCTTTTTACAAAATTTTTGAATAATTTTGTTTTCAATTTTTAGCAATGGAGACCTTTCCACTCTAAAAATTATAGAGTGGAAGGGGGGTCTAAGTAGATGCATTTAACTTAAACATTGCATTTACCATTATCATTATTAAAATATATATATATATATATCCTTACAAGTTTACACTATTAATGAACTCCACTATCAGCGCAAGGGACTTACCCATGGTTGGATACTTCGCATGACACCTGTGCAGGTAAGCCAAAACAAAGGTAGGTGACCAAGATCAGTGCATTACAAGTAGGATTAATTAAAAACAATTCCATTGTCTGGCAAAAGTTAAACTTAGCTAAGATAAGAGATGAGTTAAAGTTAGCATGCAACCATAGTTATATATTCGCATGACACCCGTGGGGGCAAGTGATGGCGGGAAATTAGATGCCAATTTACTCGACAACTAAAATCCCCTGGATGCAATATGTGATGCATGTTCATAAGATATGCAATGATTGCCATGCCTCAATGATCATGCGTTGGAATGAATATGCGTTAATAAATATATGCGATGACCATGTGTCCTGTCACAAGTTTTCTTGTGTTCATGCCAAGTATAACGCGAATGCAAGTTTCTCGGGTGATTCGAGGTCGAACACAGGGACTTGTAGCAAAATGAATGTGGTAAGGTGTATGTGGTGGTTTGAATAAAAGAATGGAAGGGAGGTTGCTAAGTTAACCCTACTCCTACTCCTATCTAACAGACAACGCAATGAGAATATGCATGAGAGGTAGAGACACGACAATTCTTAACATGAAACAAATGAATGGGAAAATAGATAAAATGCGGAGATGATTTCATTGCAACTCTTAAGAGTGACTGCAAGGGCAACCTTAGTCAACGTAAACCATGCGATCATTCAACACACATACAATAGTAAACCACCTCTCGGTGCGAATGCTACAGCTTCTAATGCTATAACGCATGCGATATATGCGATAAGTCTATAGGACCTACACATAAGCCTCTATTCTTATTTATGCGATGACAAAGTGAAACACACACAAATAAGGCGACCACATAATATCATACCTATTCCTAGGGTGCATGCGATGCAGGTTAGAAAATGGAGCTTATCTCTAAGTTCCCCGTTCTTGCCTATGCGTTCTAATTTGCTCTCTCGAGTCTTAGATTTGGGTTTTAGACTACTCTCCCAAGTATGCCTAAATGATGAATGATGCGCTCGTAGGACAAGGTAACCGCATGAACTTGGTTGACCTAAGATTATTCCTATCTCTAGTGAACAATGCATACATTGCTTACTGCGACCAACCACTTACCCTCCCGGGCAGTTGGTTGTTGCTGACTTTACTCATAGATAAGCATTACATTAGCCTATAGACAGGTGTTGTCACAGCTTCACACTAAGCAAATAAGGTTACTCACACACTCATGCAACGCACACCTCTCGGTGGGTTGCTACATGCTTTATATCTCTAATCCACATGACTAAGTATGTGATACCCAAGCAATCTCACTAAGTGTTGCAATGAAAGTAAGGATGCTAAGCAAAGAAGATGGAGATGGAGTCGAAGGAAACAGAGAAATGCATTAAAACAAATTGTATTTTCTAAGTTTGTGTCCACTTCCTACGTTAGCTACAAAAATAGAACATTGAACGCATAATATTGCATAATAATGGGTTAGCCGAGATTCATCATGTTGAACGACGCAAGCTCACTTTTCTCATGAATTCCTAGCACAATTGTCGCATATTCTGCTTAACAACTTTCATAATTCTAAGTAAAAGGCCTAAGATGACATACATTTCTGTATGTCATCACCCAGCCAAAACGAAGGGTGTTACTAAGTTAAACGTCCTACTTCCAAATTGAATAAGTAACCGCAAGCTTTTAAAATCTTCTTCAACGAACACATAACAGGAAAACATAAACAAAAGTGTTTGAAATGATTAAAATGTTTTTTAGTGGAGGCTTGCTAAACTTAGAAAATATTTCTTAGAATAAGTGGCTACGCTTAAGAGAAAGGAGTGCAAGTGAACAACGTTCTGAGAAGCTAGTATGCCACTTAGAGGTGTAAAGTAAGTTTGAATTTCCTTAGTACAAGATATGCTTGAGGACAAGCATTGTTCTAAATTTGGGAGTGCGAACTTGTAAGAGTACAAGTTATTGTAGCCTTTTTACTTAGAATAATGAGGCTAGATAGGTTAAATATGCAGTGACAAGAATTCATGCTTAAAATTATACTTGCGTTGAAGTGCACTTGATGTGAAACCTACATTCCTATTTTTCTGTTTAAACTAATAATTAAGAGAATCTGACTAGGTATGAAACCCTGCGCTAAAAAGGAAGAACTCTCGAGGTTGAATAAATGTTCTTCGAAAGTTAGAATTTAATTAAGTGCAAAATTAACACGGAACCAGGCGATTGTTGCTAAACACATAAAAACAATTAAGTCAAATCCAGTGTGAATTCGAGAGCTTGACTCTTGGATAAAACTTGGAAAAATTGGCTAAGTACTAGACAATGCGTTGGCCTTGTGCTAAGAGTTGGTGTTGTGCTATGCATTGGCCATTGGACTTTGAGAGGTTATTTGGGCATTGAAAGAGGTTGAAGTATGACCGAAAGGAAAGGCTATGCAGGGACAAGCATGCGGCAGCCTATGTCTTGAGAAGTTAGCAAAGTATGCGGCAACACTATGCGATGGTGTTATGCTGCAACACTATACGATGGTGTTATGCGTCAACACTATGCGATGGTGTTATGCGGCAACACTATGCGATGATGCTATGTGGCAACACTATGCGATGGTGCAATGCGGCAACACTATGCGATGGTGCAATGCGACAATACTATGCGATGGTGCAACGCTGCAGCAGTACTAGACGATGAGCTATGCGGCAATGAGACAAGCCATAGTGAACGCATGGTGAATTGTCTTTGTGTTGCTAAGGTTTGCAGTAATAAGGTTTACGAGGATGGTTGTGTTGGTCTTGAGCAAGAGACTAAGGACATTGACAAGCAACTAAGACATACATGTGATGGTCATGAGGGATGCATTAGCAGGAGGCTAGGCGATGGTAAGTTATACCATGAGACGTTGAGTTGAGACTTAGCTTGACTCAAGGATTGACATGCGTTGGAGATGTACTATATGCGTTGGACATCCGAGGCATATAGATGCATAGGACAAGGCTTGAGTAAATAGTATGCGATGGAAGAAGGTTGGTCATAATCCTAGTTGAGCGCATAAGGCAAAGGTAAGCCATGTGGTAGAAGGCATGCGGCCAAGGGGGAACCTTGCGAGCATCTAGCATATGCGACCAAGTTGCATCAATGGGATGCACAAGGTAAGGTTGGATGAACGCATATGAAGTTAGATAGGCACATATGAGATTGAATAAACGCATTCAAGGCTGTCATCCGGACATGTGGCCTATTGGGAAGAAATCTTAGGCCTTAAGTAAATAAGGTGGATGCACGAGAAGACATGCAAATGTAAGCATTAAGTGTTGACTAAGGAAGAGAAAGACACCTTAGGTTGCGTTGATATGAGGTTGCATTGGTAGTGTGGGGGAAAAGACACATCAAATAGGAAGTGGAATAGGTTGGGCATTGGCAGAAGGTGAGGAATACACCTGGATGTGATCAATGGAGAAGGTGTCAGGTAAAGGAGAAGGGTGAGATGCCTATAAAAAGGGCAGAATGCTTCACTTTAACCCACAAACCATTGAAGTCCATAAAAACTACAAAGAAAGGAGAAAATTAAAGATATTCGTACATTAAATGAAGGAAGAAGGGCGTTGATCGAGCGGAAGTACGAGCAGAGGTGCCGAAGGAAGATGGGTGTACGGACAGACGCCTAGGCTAAATTCAAACGATAAGTTATTCCAGACTACTCGTACAAATCAGGTGATTTTTTAACCAAAAGTTTCTAAATTAAATGTAGATTTAGTGTAAGGGCTGCCTTAATGAAATTCTAATTCTAAGACTGTCAAATTCAAGGAAAACCGAGAAGTGCTCACCAGTGGGGAAGTAGTCGGGCCAGGGGAAGTAAACTTGAGACTCTGAACTTTCGCCAAGGAATTTCAAGACGAAACTTTAAGGTAATTTGGTTAAGAAATTTTCACACATTTTTTAAGAAGGAAATGTCTTGAGTAAAGGCCCGAAAGAGTGAGTAATCTAAGCTTAAAGTTAAATCTGAAATAGGGTCCATCGAAAGAATAAGGGAAACCGGATGAACTGGGAAGAAAGATCTCAGAGGGTCATTGTGAGTGGTTTCTTCTTTTAATCTTTTAAGCATATTTAGAATTAATATGTTGTAGTTTATATTATGAGGTGATTATGACGTTGGGATGGTCAGGGGATTTGTGGACCTAGAACCTGAGCCCAAAATAAATTCTTACAGGATGGTCAGGGGACTAAGGAGTCTAGTTCCTGAGCCTGTGGGAAGGAAAAACCTTGATTGGGATGGTTAGAGGGCCAATGGGCCTAGCTTCTGAGCCCATGAAAAGGTGAACTATATACACATAGGTTGATATTTTTAGATGTAAAATGTTAACTATCTACCATGTGTGTAGGTAGGTTTGTGAAAAGCTTCATGGTATGATGGAGGTTTGCATTGGAATTACGTGATATAATATTTATGATTCCACTCACTGAGCTTTGTAAAGCTCATGGTTTGTTTCCGTATTTCTCTCGCAGGTAGCAGAAGAGTCCAGGTTACGGAGTTGGTCAAGGTCTGCCACAAGTTTAGAAATAGTACTAAATGAGATTAGTAGTCAGAGTATTGTTACCCATGTAAATGCAACTTGAATTTGTAAACTAGCTTCCTAAATAAAGCATGTAAGATTTTTTCGCTGCTGTAATAAATAGGGTTCTAAAAGGAAACTAGTAAGCTAATGTCAATGAAAGTAGTATTAGTTAATATCATGCCTCTCCTTGGGCTCAGGAGTGTGGGCTCGAGACGGGGTTTGACACTTGAAATCCCTACTGATCGCATATCATGAGTTAACCTGCACCAAAGTGTTATATTTTGTAGTTGATCACAGGATTTATCCGCATGCACTAAGCTTTCACTTGATGAAGAAATATTTGATCACATGCCCCAAGATCTCTGAGTCAGTTCCAATGGATCTTCTGTCACAACTTCAGAATATTGACCATGATAGTAGTGCTGAAATTCTCACCAACTAAGTCAAAGATGATGATTGAATCAGAGCGAAAGACCCAAAGCTGTCGATGCATGGCTCTATAAATAGAGCCTTGACGCCCATGAAGAGGAGTTCCAGATTTTGTTTAAGTTACGCCCTTAGACAGAATACTTGGACCACAAGCAATAACACATTGGAGAATATTTATGAGAATTTTCCACTTCCAAAATTCTCTTCAACTCACCATTAGAAAGCTCGTCGAAGCAAGTGTTTGAGAGATCCTTCCATTACTTACTTCTTCTCCACCTCACACCGTCATTAGTCACCAGTAGCCTTAGCACTCCATCAATTTGAAGCAAGAGATTGCTGAAAACTGCACTTCCATTACTTCTTGTCTTCATTGTTGTATTATATTCTGGCATTACAATATTAACTCATTGTGTAATTGACATTTCTATTTTCATATTTATATTATCATGACTATCTTCCTCACCTTCTCTATCTTTATCATTTCTTCTTTTCTTATCATGAGTAACTAATTTCTACGGGGTAAGGGGAAGTTTAATACCATGAGCTAAGTTTAGTCCCTGAAGGTTAATCTTGTTTGCTTAGTGTAAGACTAATTGAATGTTTGCTTATAATCACTTATAGAGTCAAGTAGCTATAACCAACTGCTCAAGAGAGTAAGTAGTTGTAGAACTCACTAAGTAAAGTGTTTATAGAGATAGAAATAACCTTATGTTCAATGCAACATCATTCATGCGTCATAGAAATATGACAAATGTGGTTGGGAGGTATGCGATGAACGGACGTAGGGAGCCTATATTACCCGTAACACTAAACTTAGGAACTTGGTACTGACTTTCCCCAACCCTGCTTTCTCCATTCATTTTTACTCCAAGTTGAAGTTGTTGTTCTCTCAAAAAATTTCAGGACTAGTCCTAAATTGCTCATTGCTTGTCTAGTTAATTTCATCGCATAGTGTATGATTGCATGCTTTTAAGTTATTTTTCTCCACTGCGATTCATTTGATTCTCGCCGCAAACACAATAGCTTTACAAACATTTTAGTTACAAGTCCCTATGTTTGACCTCGGTTCTCACTAAGAAACCTATATCGTGTTTATACTTGGACAAGATATAGGAAAACTAGTGATAATCGCATAGCATACATACATCTTGGCGAATAGTTAGTTTCAGCGCAAAGTCATTCTAACATAAGTTCACACACAAACATCACGATAAATTTTCCATACAACAAATACTCATTTCAAGTATGACATTGATGTATCATTAGTATATCAATACTTCTTTAAAATATATTTATTCTAGTATATCAGTTGTAGATAATCACCCATTCAAGATTAAATTTCAAGTATAATATTAATATTATTCATAATGGTTACCAACAGGATGAACTAAACCATTGTAAGTGGATAATGATGTACTACAAAATTAAGATTCAAATTAAGTTAATAAATAATGAAGGCATGAACACTTATTGACTAATAAATTTAGTATAATAAATGGTAAATTTGATATATACTAATTATATAACTGAATCGTCTATTAAATATAATGTATATAGTATATAAGTTAACTAATACACCAAACATAAAAGTATATCTAATATATTACTGATATACAACTGATACACCAAAAAGGATAAAATTGGAATAATAAAAAGTAAAAATTAGATCCAACATTTTTTTTTTGCTATATTTGTAAATTTTTAAAAAAAAACTATTGCTAAATTTACAATTTTTATAATACTTTTTGGCATTCTTGCAACTACCCAAAAGAAAAAGCCAATAGAAGAGGTAATCAAAGTTCAGACCAAGTGGTATAATTATTGATGGGGCAATGTGAGATAATTTTTTATTTCCTCTTTTACTCCTATTTTTTAAATAAATTTCTATTTTACCCCTTTTTAGATGGGTACAACTCTTTGAATGTAGGTGTCTATTGAACCTACTATATGCAATTGATGTCGACGTGATTCAACTCTTCAAGATGGAACATGATTTCCGAATGTATGTGTATATTGAGTCTACTATTGATATTGATGAGTTACGATTGTTCAAGTGAAGATAGTTAAATATTGAATTGTTACATTATGGGTGAGATGCATGTATAATAATATGTATCAAACTGATGCATGGGTGATAGAGAAGAAAGTAAATATAATTACAGAATTTTTTTGACAAAAATACTTGAAAAAGGGAGAAGAGTGGAGAAAAGTAAGAGAGAGAATATCTTAGTCTAGAGGGATGAATAAAATCAAATTATTTTTCTATGTACTATTTTATTTTTCTTATAACGTCAAATCTTATTTATATTCACATTGATTCTAGGTACATTTTCAATTTAGGATGCTTGTAGTTACCACCATAGTGGAAAATTTTGATCGAATCTCGAGATTCCAATGGCCTCAAAATTTCAATAAGGGGCAGTTTTGATTTTCCCCCATTTTGACCAATTCTTTTAGAAAATTTTGATTTTTTTTTAAAAAAATAGCTATGATAGACTAGCTCAGTGGAAGTTCTTTCAGTTGTACGGTTTTAATTACACGAATTGTATAGTATCACAAATCAGTGTATAGTTGCACCTCAAAGATATGAGTTTTGTTTCTTTTACCATAAAAAAATTCATTTTTAAGAAACCACATATTTATTTTTTAGGGCTACTTGCAAACATAACATTTTGGCCCTAACTAATTGTAAATATAACTTTAACAAAAAAAAATATAACAAATATGACCAAATTTGATTCCAGCTCGTACAAAAAGACTAAAAAGCCCATCGATATCTAATAAGCTCAAATTTGATTCCACGATCAAACGCATCCATCCAACTGATCGACCATTTGCCTTTCCATCCATCCATGAAATCTTCTTCCAGTTGACATGTCGTTTCCATCCATCTTCACGATCTATCCATTCGCTTCCAACTTTTTTTATACAAGCTCACGATCAATTTCATCAACTAGAAGCCCTAACGATTCTTCTAGTTTCATTGACGAAAATCTTTCAAATGGATAGTTTAGGAATATATAAAAAGTAAAGCAGAATATTGGGGAAGATCTGCTATATTTGTAATTTTTTTAAGAAAATGCTATATTATTAATTAGTTTCCATAAAAAGGATACCCATTACAATTTTTCTATTTTTTAACTTCATTCAAACTTTTTTCATTGAATTTTCACATCATTTCACCTCAAAATTGAATTGATGTGAGTTTTGTTTCTTTTATCATCCAAAGTTTTCATTTTCAAGAAATCAAATTTAAGAAACATAATATATATTTATTTTAAACTTCACTCAAACCTTTTTCATTGAATTCTCACATCATTTCAGCTCAAAATTGAATTGATGTGAGTTTAGTTATCCATCTAGGAGGAAGATCATTGACTAATCGTATGTATCTACCAATAAGGTCTACATATTGGTCATACAAGTCTTATAATATTCATTAAAGTAAACTATCTTCAACCTTTTCAATATAGAATGACCTATGAACAATATTGTAATTTCTATCAAAATTATCAGGATTCTAGGTTAGATACTTCAAAGTCATCTTTTAAAAATTAGATGTACATTTTATAACAAACAATTTACAATTATTTTGTATGCAAATATTTCATGTCTTCTTTAATTTTGTAACAATTACCAATGTGTGATATTACTTCGTAATTACTTTTCCATTTCTTTTTGAAATTTCTACTCTCCCATCGACATTTGCTCAAATATTTACAATATACATCTAAATGTTGTCTTACTTTATAGCATTGATAATTAAAAATAGCCAGTTACAATTTAACTAAGCCATAATCAAAGTTTCATTGACTAACTTTAACAATCTCCATCAATTTCCATAAAACTTTTGAAATTTTCATCAACATCAATATTTTCATAAAAGTTGGGCTCCAGTATTTCCATCGATATCTATATTTCGAACCTCGGTTACAACAATTTAATTTATAATTTTGTCTTTGTTTTGCTTATTGCATAATAGTTTAAGAAAAGAAAACATTTGTACATGTCTATATTATGTATTTGCATTGAAATTGTTTTTCTTTAAACAATTAAACATCGTTTTAAAACTTTGACAATTTCACACGCATGATATGTGGTCATTACTAATAACTCAGAAATGCCAATACCTCTCTTGGAAGTAAGCAACATGGCCTTCATTCTAATCGACAACATCACTTATAGAACTCTTCATACATCTGTATTGAAAATGATGCAATAATCTGGATTTCTATATGTCCAAATCTCATAAAATTGGCATAAGGTGTATGCAAACCTTGAATGCCTTAGGTTGAGATGTCCTTCACTTTTGGAGGTGTGGTAGCATATTTCCATGTTGCATGAGTCATGCTATCATAAGTTCTATTTCCAGCTACCTCGCTTTCGGGTGCGGCCTCAGAAATTTCGATAAGGTCGTCTTTGTTGAGCCTCACTGTCAACGAACCAATGTTCTGATCCAAATTCTTTATCTTGGTTGTGCCTTGGGACAAAAAGAAAAGAAAAAGTCATGAAAAGAGAGGTTTTGCCTCGGTATGATGTTTCCAGGTCTTGTGAGTTTATTAATGCAACTGGTAAAAGATAGTTCAAAAGTACTACTACTACTAGGTCCAGCTTTGTTCTTTTGTTATAAAGTTGGTAAAATTGACCTCTTCTATTTAGTTCTTCAACCTAAAGAACTGCCCTTGAATTCTGAGTTATGATTTTACGTAGTCCATGTGATTAACAAAGTTAATTAAATGATGATATGATGTGTCTTTATTGCACAACTGTTAGCTGATTTGACGTGTACATACTGATAGTAGAAGACATTATATAGCTTGACAAGATAGAGTGATACGTATAACATACTATTCTAAGCAACTCCTTTATGATCTGTGCCATTCAATTTCATCATTCTATTTATTTCCACCTAATTAGTCAACATGTCACATCATTAATTAGTTGTTGACGACATGGACGACATAATATCATAATTTATAGTTCGGGATACAAGTAAAAGTTTATGAAGTTATTATTTAAAGTAACTACGAGGGAGAGAATCGGTCACCTGGAATTGGAACAACATCATCGCCTTGCTCGAGAACCCATGCAAGAGCAAGCTGAGCAGGAGAGCAATGGTGCTTTTCAGCAAGCTTCTCTATTCGTGTGTAAAATTGCTTGTTCTTCTCCAAGTTTTCTTCAATAAATCGAGGATGTGTAGCCTAAGGAATGAATTTTGCAACATATCTTTTATTATCAACCCAACATAAATGAAACTGCCTCTTTAAAGAAACAAACAAGAAGTCAATTGGACAAACACATCTTTATCAGGCAGGACATGATATGTCGGTTTCCCCAAGTAAACAAGCAAAAAACAAAAAAACCCGACACCCCACAAACAAAAAAGCACATCTGTTATTTTTAAAGTGAAAAAAGATTAGATAACAGAACTTCGTAAAGGTAAAATATAATGCCAAATGAGTATGTGCATGTTTGAGAGTTTTTCAAATCGGCCTAAAACATGTTTTTAATCACTCAAAATTAATTTAGTATTAAATTTTATACTTTTAAATACAATTTTCATATCATCAAATTAGTTTTGAGGGATTAAAAACATGTTTTATGGTGATTTTGAAAATGACAAAAGTGACCTTCTTAACAATTTTAGAATCACTCCCAAACATATCCTACATGAGAGAACCTCGAGAGTTTGAGAGTTAACAAGGATGACCTTCTAGGTCATTTTTCCATTCCTTTAGAGAAACTTTTTATATCCTCTTTACACGTCCTACTGACTTTCTACATATAAGTTACTAGGATTTGATATTTACTATAGTCTGATTTTACCATTGTCTCAAACAAATGCTTCTCATTTAAAGCGTATTAGACTTAACTATAAAGAGAGTGAGAAAGATAAATGGTGCAAAACAGATAGTTACCAACTGACTGCCAACAGGTAAGCTTTCCACAACTGCTTTACCAGCAAAGAAGCCTCGACCGAGTGGGCTGTAAGGAACGATGCCTATGCCTAGCTCTCTGCAAAACAATCACGTGGCAATGTGTCTTATTTAGCAAAGGAAAAGTACGACAGCTAAAGCATAGACATAAAAAGGAGTCTTAAATCACCAATTGACCCAAAAGCTTAAGTTAGTGGGTGAAGGTAAATTTAATTATATATCATCTAACACTCCCCTTCACTTGTGAGCTTCAAAAATGAAGAAAACCCAACAAGTGTAAATGAATATTAATTGAAGAAAAACAACATTGTAGGAGTTTGAACACAAGACATCCTAGACCAACTTGTTCTAACACCATCTTAAATCACCAATTGACCCAAAAGCTTAAGCTAGTAAGTGAAAGTAAATTTAATTATATATCATCTGCAAATCAAGCACTGTAACAAGACAAAAGCCAATCATTTAACAAGTAAAAAAACTTTAACTTCCTGCTCCTTGAACAGATTCAGTTGCCAATGTGTGAAAACCATCAATGATCAAAATACAAATCCAAAATATGGATAGTTCACTGTAACCTATATAGGTTGTCCATAAAACAAGTGCTTCCTGAATCTAGGTGCACAATTGACACGAAATTGTTACAAACTTTTTTTTTTTATTTTAACCAAGGTGTCGAGAGTCTTACTCCTTACATTATGCTCATGTCCCACCCTCACTACTCTCGGAGGCTTCATCCACCCTAAGGACAAATATGAGAAACAATAAGTGCTTGAACCCACGAGCTTAAACCAAAACCTTGGAAGTGAAAAGCACTCAAAAAGTGCTTTCTTGGTTCAGGATTAAGTTAGTTTTTGTACATTAAATGTGTTTTTTTTTTTTTTTAATACTTTTCTAATTTTGTAGGAATCCAACAAGCGGACAAAAGTTGAAGATTTTTGACAAATAATGAAGAAAAGAGGCCTAAATACTTAATTTTGGGTCTTAGGTATGAAGAGACAGAAAAAAAATGAGCTGAAAAATGCATGCAAGAGGTGCTACAATGCTCAAATAGCGTTGCTCAACCTCTAAACCCGAGATGTCTCAACGCTCCGAAGACAACACTCTGATCATCATCGTAATGCTAGCGTAATAAGAGATCACTAGAGATAGATGATAGAAGGTCACAATGTTTTGTCTAATTGACTAGTTTCAAAGAGATTTAGGAGCTAGTGCTTGGATAAGAGAAAAAGTTGACCTCGAGAGGGGTAGCTCAGATGAAAGACTTCGAGATCTAGGTATTTTGTGTTAATTGATTTAAGAATTAAGCAACAAAGTTTATTAGGTCCATTGATGAAATTGGTCCCCTAGGACGTTTTTAGGATACCTCCTAACAGAAATCGAGATTTGGATTATATTGAAATATAAAGGAAATATTACAAGATAACGCGAGTATAAAGAAACTTGGAGCCTCCCTTTTGAGTGGGCACACTCAAGCCCCAGAACACTCCACAGAATTGTATACCATATCACTCACTCGCCCTCCTATTTATAACAACATTTAGTAACTAACTTCTCATCTAATTATCCTTGTACCCCTTACTAATACTATACTAATACTTTTATCTAGGTACCTTACAGACGTCTCTTTGTTTGAATTTCTCCTACTCGATCAATTTATTTGCTTACTTTGGTTTAGGTTTAGTTTTATTTTTTTCAAGTTGGGTCCTGTAAGTAAAATTGGAACGACTCTACGATAGCTCAAAGAATTGATAACCCAATCCTCAAAGGATGATACTCGACCTTGGCCGTTTTACAACATTATTACTCGACGCATGTGCTTACGCATATCTAGTTTTTTAAAACTAAATACCCAAATATAAACATCAAAATCCCTTAGCATTAGGATACCCCACAGGTTTAGGACGAGTTCAAGATTTGAAGATCAATTGAACGAACTATTTCCAACTGCCAAATCCGATAAAGCCAAACTGTGGTTCCTAATTTTGAACTCAATAAATCATAGTTGTAGGGAGAATCTGGGTTTAAAATGTCAAATTATACCTGCAAAGAGGAATAATCTCCTCCTCAATGTCGCGTGTCCAGATGGACCACTCCATTTGTAGAGCTGTAATAGGATGAACTGCATGAGCCCTCTTTATGGTGTCTGGACTAGCTTCAGATAAACCTATATATTTGATCTTTCCCTCTTGAACCAGTTTTTTCAGTTCACTCATCTACAAATCAAGAACATACTTCTCAAAACTAACCTTCAGGTACTTGTTAGTGTTATCAGTGATACAAAAAGGAACAAAGTATTAGTGTAATGACAACAAAGGAGGGAAATGAGTTGGGATTATTTACAGTTTCTTCTATGGGTATAGATGTATCAGTGCGATGTTGATAATAGAGATCGATGTAATCTATATCAAGGCGTTTCAAGCTAGCCTCACAACATGACCGCACATATTCTGGGGTTCCATTAACTGTCATAGAACTTCCAATTCTTGTAATTCCAAACTTAGTGGCAATCTGAACCTTTTCTCTCGGTAACTGTTTGAAGGCCTGGAAGATGAAAAGACAGGTCGATGAAAAATATGTCTATAATCTTGAAGAAAGACCTGAAATTAAATTCTGCATTCTGTTAGCTATACTTCAAAAGCAGAGCTGAGTACCTTTCCAACCAGGATTTCATTAGAGTGCGGTCCATATACATCGGCTGTGTCGAAAAAAGTGATTCCCCTATTGAAAGCTTCCTTTAGTATCGAGATACCATCTTCATCGGATAGACAAGAATTGTAGACTCCAGTCAAGCCCATACATCCAAATCCCAATTTCGAGACCTGTGTATTATACAAATACAAGACTTGTAACTAATGAGGTGAAAACAAAGTTTAAAAAAGCTCAATGTCAATTGCCAAAGCCTCTCATAATATTAATATATATTCATTCCTCTATTGAAAAGTAAGCCTCCTTTCAAACAAGAGTATTAGTAGTCCTTTCAGTCTTCCTCAAATAAAATCTTTTCTAGGTTTTTTTCACTTTGCAGGTATTTCTATGTACTCTCTATTGACTACTAATACTCTTCCTCAAAAGAGTATTAGTAGTCCTTTCAGGCATTTGGTCAAATTATATTGTTTCTATCCAACTCGAAGTTCGATTTCTTTTGAGAATCAAATCCAGTTTCAAAGGGGGGGATCTACAGGAGATATATGAGTTTTACCTCAAGTCCCTGACTTCCAAGTTGCACTCTGGGAATCTGAACTCCTTGCCCCTCTGCCATTGATTTCCCTCTAAATCTTGTAAGCAGAGAGTTGGAAGATCCTCTTATTAGTCTGTTTAACCAATCCTCAAATGCGAGTGTTTATATATATATATAGAGAGAGAGAGAGAGGATTAAATTGCTGTTGGAGGATAGTAGCAGAGGAAATATCACATGGGGAATGAACAAAATGATATTCATCATTGCTTACATCACAGTTTTCCACTTCAAATTGAACTTATAAAATATTTGTTTGTTTTGATTACGCATTTCCACATCCTTTTCCAGTACACCCATTTCAACAGTTTAGACCTTTCCTTACATCACTTAATACCTCATCCGTGACCACTTTGACCAACTTGAGTCGAATGAATATACTTTTTTTAACCAATTCCATTATTTGGATAGTAAATTTTTTCGATTCATACAATTTGTATAAAATATTGAATTCAATTCAATCCAATCATGAGGTATTTGGGTTATTGCTTTGAGTTACTCGGGTAATTTATTGTTTTTTTAGAAAAAGTGAAATGTTAATATTTAAAACATCTATTTATTTATTGTCAAAGATAGAGTTAAGATTAGTATAATAGTAACTCAATTTCAAATGAAAATTATGCAAAGACATAAAATAAAGTAAATTAAATTAAATTGTTGGAGAGCAAATACTCAAAAAATAATTATAAATATCTGCATATCATAAGTATAAGAAATACTTTTAAACCTAATAACATGTTTGGGTTGGTTCAGTTTAACTCAAATTAATTTTCGGTGGACTCATGAACCAACTCAAACCAAACCAAACAAGTTTATAACCCAATCTAAATATACAGGTTTGATTGCTCGGAATTTTTTGGATCCATGGGTCATTTGAACACCCATAGTCTGGTCCAGTGGTTGTGAGATTTGAGGGTCAAGTTAAAAATGATAGTCATCTAAGAAGTACAGAAATAGATAAGAGACATGCATATAACATAACACTGACATGACATGGATACTCTCATTTTGTTTTCCATATATAAACTCACATTTTTCCCCATTTATCCGATTCTTATATCAATTTCTCACCAAACAAAGAGGATCAGCACCTTCAAGTTAAAGTATAAAGTCTCACAAAGTCCTAAAATCAAAATTTCTCCTTAAAACTTAGTAAAACAATGAATCACCAAATACAAAAAGGGGTCGACAAAGGAATATTATCTTCAATCATTAAGGATCAACAAATCTCCATCTCTACAAATTTGGTAATGCACGAGTTTTCTTTCTTTCCCTCCCATTTGTTGTCCCCAAAATTATGACTCAGATTCTCGTCGTATCCTTTTTGTGTAAACATATAAACTCCCATTCAACTTCTAACTTGCAACTGTGTTAAAATATCTGTGTCTTAAGGTCCCTTGGTGGTTTCATTATTCTTTTTTTTTTCTTGCTAGAGCCTATATACCTTAAATGAAAGGGATCATTTTAAAGATTAGGGAATCAAAGAAGAGGAAAATAAAGGACAAAAACGAATGTGTTAGGCCATAGATTGGAGCAAAGGAATAAAGGAAATGGAAGAGAGAGGTGATGAGGTGTTGATTAACGGTTTTTCATCCATGTACTAACAATAAGAGCTTTTTTAACTTCTTTAAAAAGGTTAAGGCTACTAAAGCAACTTTTGTGAGTTGGGGGGGGAGGGGGTGGAAACAAAGAACTCACGATTTCCATCTAAAACTAGGTATTTTAAAACTTTTTTCAAAGTTTAAGGATATTATTGAAACCGGTATAACGTGAACAGACAACACATAATTGTTGGTGAAAATTTTAAATAAAAGAGAAATAAGGTTTTGAGAAATCTCACATTGCCTCTAAACAGCAATTCCAAGTTGTCATTATTATTAATAAATTGTCTCCTTTGTGGAAGGATTTTAAGAACACCTTGAGGCATAATACCAAGGAGTTTTCTTTGAAGAGTCTGATCACCGCCTGAGGATTGAGGAACAAGCCCAGAAGCAGGACCAGAGGGAGGAAGTGCACATCGTTCTTGGGAGATCCACCTCTGTCGCAATAAAGTCTGACCAAAAGTCAAAGGGAACCAAGAGAAATGGTCGAAATCGTGGATCCAGCAACCAGAACAATCAGAAGAAGCAAAAACCCTCCGGGATAAACAGTATAGTTCCTTTTCTTTAACTATAATAAACATGGATACATGGTTAGGAACTGTAGGAATAGGCATCGTCCTGCTGGTCAGGAAAACCTAACAGAAGAAGCATTAGTTGCCATGATCACAGAGTAAATGTGATCGGTGGTTCTAAGGGGTGGTGGATAGACACTAGCGTTACACGCCATATCTGTCACGACCTTTGTGAAACCCGGATTTCTATTTTTCCTACTTAAGCAGGTGTTAAAAGGAATTAACTAGATGAAAGTTAAATCCTATGTTGAAGTGAAGGAAATTTCTAAGTGTTGAATAGATTTTCCTTGAGTAGTTTTGAGTTAAGCTTTAATTAATGAAATTTGGCTAAATGTAAGGTCAAAAGGACCCATGTGTAAGTATTAGGACACATTAATGCATAATTTGAAAAGGCAACCATGCGTTTGTAAGGTTGGACGCATGATTGGCTGAAGTATTGGCAAGAGGCATTGCCAAGAGTTGCTCATGTGTGTTGGCCTTGCTCAGTTTAGAGGTCATTTGGGTGTTGGTATTGTGTCATGTGTTAGTGTGTGTCATGTGTTGGTCATTAGACTTTGAGAGGTTATTTGGGAGGTTATAGTGCATGCAACAACCAATGTCTTGAAGAGGTTAGAAAACGCATGTGGCAGCCTTAGGTTGTGCGGGCCTGGGCACAAGGCATTGGAGACACACGCACGCATTGATCGGGCATGCGGTGACGTGGTGCGAGGGCATGCAATGATGCTACGCGGGGCATGCAGTGATGCTACGTGAGGGCATGCGGTGGTGCTACGCATGCGGCGATGCTACACATGGATTTGCGATGGACGCGACCGAAGGAATCCGGCCGATGGTATACGACCGAAGGTATGCGGTCGAGGGTATGCAGCTATGCATTAGTGTTGTGCATTGACTATGTGCTATGAATTGTACATCCGAGGGTAGGTGGACGCATAGGACAAGACTTGAGCAAATAGTATGCGGTGGAAGAAGGTGGTCATAATCCTAGTTGAGCGCATAGGGCAAGGGTAAGCCATGGGGTAGAGGGCATGCAGCCAAGGAAGAGCCTTGCGAGCATCTAATATATGCGACCAAGATGCGCTAATGGGTGATGTCTGGACATAGGAATGTGGCGGCATTTGGATGGATGCATTTGTGGTTAGATGAACGCATATGAATGATGGACGCATTCAAGGTCGTCATCCGAACATGTGGCTTGTTGGGAAGAAACCTTAGGCCTTAGGTAAATGAGGTGGATGCACAAGAAGACATGCAAAATTGAGGGCTATTCGTTGGTAAAAGAGGAGCAAGACACCTTGGATTGCGATGAAACAAGGTTGCGTTAATAATGTAAGGAAATGACACTTGGACATGCGGCCAAGTAGGAGGTATCGGCCTTAGAGAAATTTAGGACGTCAAGGGCCAAGGACTTCAGATGAGAACTCAAAAATCCTCTTCAAAGGACATAAAAAGAGTGTATGAGGACTAATTGAGAGGAGACTATGCGTTGATAGTAAGACCATGCATTGGTCAAGAGGTTCCAAGAGAGGAAGATGTTGTCGGACAGGAAGGTTTAGAAGTAGCATCAACTTGGGACGAGGGGTTCTCCCAAAATACTCGTGTGTTTAAAGTGATTTTAAAGCCACCTAAAATCTATGAGAGTTTAGTTTTTAGGGTAAGGTTCCGGAGAAGAAGCTCCAAGGACTTAGGCTAGAGAATGAGGAAAAGATAGAAGGGTCGAGTTGTCGGGTAAGCTTGGGCCAGTCTTAATGTTTTGAAGATTCCGGCCAAACTAGGAGGAGTTCTAAGCTAATATTTTTAGGTAAGATTCCTGAGACATTAGCATAATTGTAGAAGGAAGTAACTCGAGATAAAGCCTATAAATATAAGTAACCTGAGCTTTAAGTTGAATCTGGATCTTAGGGTTCAAAAGAGGAGTCCAGGAAGATCAAGGAACTTCTAGAAAGGAAGATTCCTACCTTACCAAGGTGAGTGGTACTTTCCTCTAAGTCTTAAAGCATATCTTTTAGAGTAAATTGTATATGCTTATGTTGTGAATGAGTATATAGCATGAGAATGAGATTATATGATCGGGATGGTCAAGGGGTCAATAGACCTAGTTCCTGAGCCCGAAAACAAAACCTCACGGGATGGTCAGGGGACCGAGAGGTCTAGTTCCTGAGCCTGTGGAAGGATCCTCGTATGGGATGGTCAAAGGGCTGACGAGCCTAGCTTTTGAGCCCATGAGCGAGGAGTTATGTGCACATAGAAGACAAAGAGAACAAAAGAAAACGCAATTAGAGTAAGCTTTCATGATTAATAACAGCTAATTATCTATCGTGTGTGTAGGTAGAGAATAGACTTATTCTAAGTAGTTATCAGTTTAGCTATCTACCGTGCGCGTAGATAGAGTTGAAAGCAGACTCATTCAAGGCTAAGGTTTGAATGTAATCTCGTATTTATGATATGCTTGTTTATATGAGTTGTAATAGACTCTAGAAATTATTTACCACTCACTGAGCTTTGTGAAGCTCATTCTGTTATTTCATGTTTTTCTTCCCAAGTAGTGAAAGGTGAGAAGAAAACAGGATCATTAAGCATTCTAATTCATTAATTTTGATATCAAAATAAGATATTCACAGAGAATTAAGAGGGTTTCAACACATACCTTTGAAGATCCACTTCAAACACGAATTTGAGCTGCAATCTTCTCCAACCATTGTTGTGGACCACCACCAGAGCTTCTCTACTATTCTCTAGGAGCCTTAAATTGAGTTATGGGACTCAAAACAAGTTTGAACTTAGGGAATTGGAGGAGAGATTTTCTGGTTTTTTAGCTTATTAAAGAACAACTTCTTTAACCTTAAAAAACTCAGCAATTCAGCAATTGCATCAGCTTTTCCACTCAATCAAGAGTAGTTTTATTACATGACTCTCAAGCAAACTGATCTTCAAGTGATTCCAGCTCTTCCTTGAATTTGGTGCGAAATTATGTATAAGAAGGTGACTAACCTTATTGTTTGAAAGTGGGAAAATCTCACATTTCCTTTTTTTATTTTGATTTTGATTTTTTAAAATAAATTTTTTTTCCAATTTTAATTCTTTTAATTAAAATTTAAGTTTTATTAATTTTACAAAAATTAATTCAATAATAAATATTTCTAATAAACATAATAATTAATAATTAATTAAATAATTTAATTAATTCTATTAATTTAATATCAATTATTAAATTAATTTGTCACCAAATCCATCACCATGAATCTCTATTCATGAAATTAATATTCAAATCATATTTATATATTAATTGATTCTCTGATTATGTTTAATTCCCAAATTAAACGTGTAATTATATCACATATAATAACTAATTCTCTTAATTTGGATTTGAACATTTCAAATCAACTTATCACGTTATTCTAAGGCTAATCCGTTTGTGAGCTAATAGGGGGACATAATGGACCTACAGATCATGGCCTCCAACGATCCGAGATTAATTGGCTAAACTCTTTACACCGAATTAACCCTCATTCGTTAACTATCGAGTCACTCCACTAAAGCCTAGTAGTTGCACTCCCCTCACTGTAGATATATTGTACCCATTCGATAAAACCATAATTAGTAAGTTAACCCTTTACAGGTCGTTCATAATAACGGTTGGATCAAAAGGTTGTTTTACCCTCGAGATTACCTCTTGTTTTCTAAGTCCCACTGATCCTCTAATGAACAATTGGTTTGTGATCCGATCATCAAACTGAGTCCCTCTCGGGCCAATGAGAGGGTGAGGCCCTTTGTTCAAAACCCGGAGTCAGCACTTAAGGGAACAACCTCTTTACTATCCCTAAAAGCGAGTAGAAGTGAACTTCATCTTGCACCCTATGTCCCCAGCTATCTACCCGGTCTTACCCTTGAAATGAGAGGCTTATTGAGCTGACGCTGTTGAGCTGACCCTCAATGTTCACGAGGTCCCCTTGGTAGCTCAATAGGATTAAATGAGAATAAGTTTTTGGATTAATTTGAATTGTTCAAATTAATAGAGGGATTTAATTATATATGATATAATTAAGTTATTTTAATTATATATGATATAATTGGTATAACATATTTTATACATTATGAGAGGAAATAAATATTTGAATAAGATTCAAATATTAATTATATGAATTGGATTCATAATTGTTAAATTTGATGTGATTTATATTAAATGCCATATGAGAGAGAAAAGAAACTATAGGTTATATTGTATATGATACAATATTAAAACTATGGTTTATATGTTGTATTTGATATAGCATATAATTTAATATATATGTATTATATGATAAGTTAGTTATTATATTTATATATATATGAATTGTTATTTTAATTTCAATAAAGGAGGGAGTTATAAATCCTTCCCTCTATTTTTCTCTCCACTCGCATAAGTGGATGGATGGTGTTATTTATTTTTCAATAGGAGAGAGTCTCCTTGATCATTGTGACAGAGTAGAAAGACAAAAATGTTTTGCGAGAGTTGTTGTTGTTGGAGATTAATCACAATTCTTCATTTTGCTCTCTACTCTTAATCATTCCCTCATTCCAAAATAGTCAGAGCCCGCCACTCTTGAGGTCTTTACCTGAGAATACCAAGGTCACCATCGTGGTATTAATCGTTTCTTGATCGAGGGATTCTTGTAAAAATTCTTCAAAGGTAAGGGTTTCTAGAACCCTAAGTTTCCTTTTAATTAAGTATGTTGTAATTCATGTAAATGCATAATTTATTCTTTCTTTACTGTAAAAAATTACATTCTATGAGAAATGGGAATTGGGACTATCCTGCTTCTGCTTCGAGTTCCCTTCAATGAGATCCTTCACTTGCATGTTATAAATGATGTGAAATCCATGTTGAGTGCAAACTTCGATAAGAAAGACTTGGAAGAAGCAAGTGTAATCTTAGGCATAAAAGTGACTAGGTCTGAAAAGGGAATTTCTTTGGACCAATCTCACTATGTAGAAAAGATTCTAAAGGAATATAATTTCTTTAAATGTAAACCAACATGTACTTCTTATGACCCTAGCATTAAGTTGTTCAAGAAAACTGGTGATAGTGTTAATCAAACTGAGTATGCGAGCATCATAGGCAATCTCAGATACTGTTGAGGAAAATTGGGGTTGAATGCAATCATGCGTTATACATGGCTTAAGCTATGCGTTTACGCCCATGCGTTGGAGGTCATGCATTGGAATGAAAATGCGTTAATCTAGTATGCAAAGACCATGCGTTCCTATCACAAGTTTTCTTGCCTTCTCGCCAAGTATAACGAAAACACATGTTTCTCGGGTAATCCGAGGTCAAACACATGGACTTGTCACTCAATAATGCTTGTGAAGCAATGCGTTTGAGGCAATGAATAAAAGTAAAAACAAGAAGTTTAATGGATTTACACACTACTCCTACTCCTAACTAAACAGATTGAGCAATAGGAAATTTACAATGAGAATTGGTAGATACACAACAACTGTTAACGCCTAGTAATGTTTATTATCTTAAATCGCTCGAGTAATCCCAGCTCGTCACACTAAGCATCGTATACCTCTCGGTGGTCAGCCGCATGACCATATCTTTATAGTGCATGGTTGCGTTGAGCATAAGATTGTGCCTATCTCTAGGAACAACGCATACTTTGCTTTAGTGCGTTCCATCTCTTACCCTCTCAGGCAGTTAGACGCGGCTAATTAACTTATAGAAAAGCATTGCGACAATCCATTGACAAGCGTTGCTATAGCCTTTCACCAAGCAAATAGGATTAACTCACTATACTCGCACAATGCACACCTCTCGGTGGGTTGTTACATGCATCCTATCTCTAGGCTATGTGATTAAGTATGTGATCGCCTTTGATAAATAAACGATGATAAAGATAAAGATGATGAAGAAGATGGTGTTGACGGAAGATATGCATTGATTACAAAATGTTTTAATATCTTAAGCTAAAATGTAATACAATACAGAGGTTAGAGGAGAAATGAAAGACTCTGCGTCAAGGCTACTGGTGGTGCCATGGATGAATGGTGGAGATGTCTCTCTCGAGCTCTATCTTTGGTGAAAGCTCCGGTCATCACTCGATCTAGTTTGTGGAAATGAAGAATTCTCACTGAAAATCTCGCTCATGCTCTCATCTGTGATCCCAAACCTCTTCCTTGAGGCAGAAGTTCGGATGCCTTGAAATGAAGGTCTAAGGGGGCTATTTATAGAGTTTAAACGCCGACAACTATCATGATTGTGTTATGTCTCACTGCTGCCTTTTTCGCGGTATGGGCAATGTCACATCATTTTATCTTGTTGATACTCCCAAGGTATGCGTCCGAGCTTGATTCAACTGAAGTATCAACACATTCTACCCGTCTTGCGATCGTCCTTCTATTATGGTTATCACTCCGTGGCCGCAATCTCCAAGTGATTACTACATTCACTTGATCACCGCTACTTCCATGCGATGGACGCATTTGATCACCGTAATTTCCATGCGATGGAAGCATTCGATCACCGCATGCATCCGTCCATGCGATAGCTCGATTTTCAGCGCATGCGTTAGTCTTTACGGTCGCCTGGCTTCAGCGCATGTGTTTGATTGCAATTGCTTATTTCCAACGCATGCGTTTGATTCCTGCGTAGCTACAACAATAGACACTTTGGCACGGAGTAACGCATAATATTGGGGTCCGTGAGGATTTAGGTGCTAATCGATGCAAAACTCAATTTTTCATAAATTCTAAGTATTATTACCGCATTTTCTACTTGTTAGCTCTTATAATTCTAAATAAAAGGCTTATAATAACTGGCATTTCTGCCAGTTATCACACCCCCAAACTTAGAATCATGCTTGTCCTCAAGCATGCGTCACACTCAAGAAATTCTTCTCACCTTCCGGCGTTCCTTTGCGATGACCAGCCTCTCAGAATTTTACTTGTACCTCTAACCATGGCCACAATGCTCTCCTCCACTTCAGCTGCTCCTTCAGAAAGATATTTTCTAAGTTAAATTCGGCAAGTCTTTACTCAAAAACTTTTTAATCATTCTCCACAACTTTGCGTTCAGCTCTTGAAAATGCGTTCGTTCAAAACAATTCAAGATTACGCGAGTACTTATTCGAATGCAGCGTTGAACCTGGTTACGCTCTTCATTTTGGCTTACCCCCACGTGTGTCATGTGGGCATCCAACTTCGGTTGCGTTCCATATTCAACTCAACTCATGTCTTGCTTAATTTAGCTTGCGTCTGATAGAGAAGTTGCGCTTATACGTTGATCCTGGCGGCTTAACTTCGTTTTGGCTTGCCTCCACGGGTGTCATGCGGACATCCAACTACAGGTAAGTGCCTTTCATAACTTAACTCTTATCACCATGGGTTTCCCCATTGCGTTGATAGCAGAGTTATTATTCCGAATTAATTTTTTTTACAAGAATTCCCGCAATGTAATGAACGCAATTCTCTGAGATCACTGTCACCCCCTAAACTTAGAGGTTGACAGTGTTCTCACCGCAAGCTAAAAGCAAACTCACAGGAATGCGGTAACAAATGTTTGAACAAAGGTTTGTGCGCAATAAAACTTAGACTTTCAAAATTTGAAGAAGCTATTAAAAGTAAGGAGAGATTTGCGATGCTTAGTTAGCGGATGTGGTAAATTATTTGTACCATCATAGATGCATCGCAGAGGACCGCAATCAGACAAGGAGAATCTCACAAGGATAATGCATAAAAGATAATAAGAAAAGAACCTTAAGTAGAATAACACATGCGACAATGCGTTGGAATTCATGCGATTGAAGCCATGCGTTGAAGGATGTGGAGGATTCTTCCGTTGTAACTGTGCACCGAGGAGAGTTATTATCACACCTATAAGGAGCAAACGCACCACAACCAAGGAAGCAGCCGTATATCCAAAATAACAATAAAAATAAACTAAACTAAGAAAGCAAGGTAAAGATAGAGTAGAAGACTTCTTTGGAGAAATTAGAGTGTTGTCACCGCAAGGAGTCTCCTATGCAAGAGAGGCTCTCAACTGCTTAGGTCAAGGGACTCGCCCTGACCATTGGAGCTTCCGGAAATTGTTGGACGCATGGTTGACATGCGCCTAAGACTGCTTCCAGCTCATGCAAAGATAGCCTTTCTATCTCGGGGTCAATATTCATTTTCGACGCATCACCTATACTTCAAATATTGTTTGCAGCTTGATCGCACAAGCTACAATACGCTTAAGACTGAAAGGGTGCCTGCAAAAACTTAACAAAGCATTAGCTGCCAAGTCCCCAACAACGGCGCCAAAAACTTGTTGAGGAAAATTGGGGTTGAACGCAATCATGCGTTATATATGGCTTAAGTTATGCGTTTACACCCATGCGTCAGAAGTCATACGTTGGAATTTCATTAATCTAGTATGCAATGATCATGCGTTCCTATCACAAGTTTTCTTGCCTTCTCGACAAGTATAACGAAAACACAAGTTTCTCGGGTAATCCAAGGTTGAACACGGGGACTTGTCACTCAATAATGCTTGTGAAGCAATGCGTTTGAGGCGATGAATAAAATTAAAAACAAGAAGTTTAATGGATTTACACACTACTCCTACTCCTAACTTAACAGATTGAGCAATAGGAGACTTGCGATGAGAATTGGTAGAACACAACAACCGTTAACGCCTAGTAATGTTTATTATCTTAAATCGCTCGAGTAATCCCAGCTCGTCACACTAACGCATCGCACACCTCTTGGTGGTCAGCTGCATAACTATATCTCTATAGTGCATGGTTGCGTCAAGCATAAGATTATGCCTATCTCTAGGAACAATGCATACTTTGCTTTAGTGCGTTCCATCTCTTACCCTCTCAGGCAGTTAGACAAGACTAATTAACTTATAGACAAGCATTGTAACAACCCATTGACAAGCGTTGCTACAGCCTTTCACCAAGCAAAGAGGATTAACTCACTATACTCGCACAACACATACCTTTCGGTGGATTGCTACATGCATCCTATCTCTAGGCTACACAATTAAGTATGCGACCACCTTTGATAAATAAACGATGAAGATAAACGATGATAAAGATAAAGATGATGAAGAAGATGGCGTTGAAGGAATCAATATATGCATTGATTACAAAATGTCTTAATATCTTAAGCTAAAATGTAATACAATATAGAGGTTAGAGGAGAAATGAAAGACTCTACGTCAAGGTTGCTAGTAGTGCCATGGATGAATGGTGGAGATGTCTCTCTCGAGCTCTATCTCCGACGAAAGCTTCAGTCGTCACTCGGTTTGGTTTGTGGAGATGAAGAATTCTCACTGAAAAATTTTGCTCATGCTCTCATATGTGATTGTAAACCTCTGCCTTGAGGTAGAAGTTCGAATGCCTTGAAATGAAGGTCCAAGGAGGCTATTTATAGAGTTTAAATGCCGACAACTATCATGATTGCGTTATGTCTCACTACTGCCTTTGTTGCGGTATGGGCAATGTCACATCATCTTATCTTGTTGATACTCCCAAGGTATACGTCCGAGCTTAATTCAACTGAAGTATCAACGCATTCTACCCATCTTGCGATCGGCCTTCTATTATGGTTATCACTCCGTGGCCGCAATCTCCAAATGATTACCACATTCGCTTGATCATCACAACTTCCATGCGATGGACGCATTCGATCACCGCAACTTCCATGCGATGGAAGCATTCAATCACCGCATGCATTCATCCATGCGATAGCTCGGTTTTTCAGCGCATGCATTAGTCTTTGCGTTTGTCTGGCTTCAGCGCATGCATTTGATTACAATTGCTTATTTCTAACGCATGCATTTGATTCCTGCGATAGCTACAAAAATAGATACTTTGGCACAGAGTAACACATAATATTGGGGTCCGTGAGGATTTAGGTGCTAATCGACGCAAAACTCAATTTTTCACAAATTCTGAGTATTATCACCGCATTTTCTACTTGTTAGCCCTCATAATTCTAAATAAAAGGCTTATAATAACTGACATTTCTGCCAGTTATCAAATACACTGTTGACTACACTAGGCCTGATATAGCTTATGTTGTAGGATTACTGTGTAGGTTTACAAGCAGACTTAGTATAGAGCATTGAAATGCTATAGAAAGGGTTATGAGGTAGTTGAAGAAAAACTAAAACCTAGGATTAAATTATCATAAGTTTTTCATTGTCCTGAAAGGATTCAACAATGCTGAGTAAACTCCCTCTCAAATGATTCAAAGGCTACAAGTGGTTATATCTTTAATATAACAGACTATTTTAGTCCAATTTATGACATCAATAATAAGTATATTGATTATAGAAAATGTTTATCATTTTACAAGCTACAAGTTTTAGAACATAAAACCCAACAGAAACACCTCACTTCATTGAAGGAGGAGGTGTTTCCACATTAAACACACATAAATCCCACTAAATTGGTTGAAGCTTCTGTTGGCTTTGAGCATTTTGAGAGTGCTTGCATGTACTTGAAATATAAAACTCCTCCAATTTTCTGAGATTAGTAGATTTGAGCTTAAGAAAATTGGTTTTCTGAACTTCATCTTCTTCTTGCTCTCAAACCTAGAAATATACTTCACAAATTCACTCAAATTTGAGTTCCACCACTCAAATTCAAGGCTGAGAATAGTAGAGAAGATCTCTCGGTGGTTCACTCTCGATTTGGAGGTGAATTAACATGAAGAGCAGCTTGGATTAAGAAGATTTCATCAAAGACTGAAACCCTCTTGTGATTTTCTACCAAAGCATGCTTTAGAACTCAAATTAAATATAATTAGAGTGCTTATTGATTCTATTTGCTTCCGTTGCATGCTAGTATATCATATCAGTTTCAGACATGTCAAAGCTCATCACACTTTATTGTGATAGTAGTGGTATTGTGGCTAATTCTCAAAAGCCTAGAAGTCATAAGCATGGAAAGCATATAGAGTGAAAGTATCATCTCATCTGAGAGATTGTGCATCGAGGGGACGTAATTGTCACGCAGATAGATTCAGAGCATAACGTTGCTGACCCGTTTACAAAGGCCCTCACAGCTACAGTGTTTGAGGGCAACCTGCAGAGTATGGGATTATGGGATAGGCCACGTTTGGACTACGGCAAGTGGGAGATATTGTACTAGGCGCATGTTATGCCCTAGTTTATTATTTGTGTACTTTGTATTTTTATTATATTGTACCCCCCACTAGCTTTAGGTCAAGTGGGAGATTGTTGGGGTTGATGCTCTAAATTTCATAGGGTCTTACAGTTTGTAAACATTATTGAACAAACTGTTTATGTATTTAATAAAATATTTGATATTTTATTCATTGTCTATAAAACATGTGATATTTAGGTGCATTAACCACAAACCAATAAATTAACATCCGAGGTTATCTTTGTAACTTAAACATGTATGTAGAGACATACGGATGGATCATGTTTAAGTGATAACCTAAATGGTATGTAGCAGATGGATAAGGCTGGGTACCTTATCTTGG
Organism: Benincasa hispida; assembly: GCF_027475165.1. NCBI lineage: Eukaryota > Viridiplantae > Streptophyta > Magnoliopsida > Cucurbitales > Cucurbitaceae > Benincasa > Benincasa hispida. The sequence continues at coordinate 2,481,719 of NC_143484.1, read as the reverse complement.
TGACACTACGAGTATGGCCTGCTTTGTAGGTGTTACAATTGTTGTAAAGTATTACAAATGATCTGATCCTGATCATTCATGTATTAGACATGCGAGCGGGGATATTCTATACAAAGGAGTTTGTATAAGACCAGACCACAAAATGTTTAGTCTCATTATATAACGTCGTTCATAATAGAGATTTACATTTCACCAGGATAACCGTAGGTAACATGACCTGAATCCTAAGTGAGTTGTGAACTCCTGCTCATGAGGGAGGTCCTTTTATTTGTATGGGCGAGAGTGGCCAAATTGCCGACTCAACAAGCTTACCACTTTGAGGATTCGTCTGATTGGGGAGTTGGGAACACAACTACACAAGATGGAATTCACTCCTTCCCCAAAGTAGGGGTAAGTAGATAAATTGCTCCCTTAAGGGCTGATTCCGGGTCTTGAACAATGTGGCGCCACACCCTCTTTTGGCCCGAGAGGGGTTTAGTCATAGTAGGACTATGATCTATTGTTCATTAGAGGAATCAGTGGTACTTAAGGAGTTATATGTAACTATAGGGGTAAAATGGTATTTTGGCCTAGCTTTACTTACGAGCAATTTATGAAGGGTCATCATACTGTTGATTGGTTATATCCAATGGACACAAAAATATGTCTATAGTGCGAAGAGAGCAGTTGTCGGTCTTTAGTGGAGTGCCAAACAGTCTCTGGATAGTGAATAATATAATTAAAGAGTTTAATTAATTATTCATGTATCGTTGGAGCTTTAAGCTACAGGTCCATGAGGTCCCCTTAGTAGCTCAATAGGATTTAGTTGAGAATCAGTTTTTGGAATAATTTGAATTGTTCAAATTAGTAGAGGGATTTGATTATATACAATATAATTAAATTATTTCAATCATATGTGATATAATTGTCATAATGTATTTGATACATTATAACTTAACGAGAGGAAATAAATATTTGAATGAGTTTCAAATATATTTTCTATGAATGAGATTCATAGTTTTTAAATTTAATATAAATATGATGTATATTAAATGCCATATAATAGAGAAAAGAAACTATAGTTTATATTGTATATGATACAATATTAAAACTATAAGTTATATATTATATCATATAATATAATATTTATAATATAATAAGTTAGTTATCATATTTATATTTTTATTATTTTATTATTTTTATTATTTTGATAATAAGGAAGGGAGTTACAACTCCCTTCGCCAATCTTTTCTCTCCACCAACATTAGTGGGGTGGTTATTTAATTTGGCAATAGGAGAATAAAACAAAAGTTGTTTTTCTTCTTCTTCTACATGATTGCTGTTGAACGATTGAGTGAGAAAGACATAAGGGTTCTGTACTTTGTCTTAAGTTGTAAGAGTTCTCGAACTTCTTCTTCCTCCCCATTAAAAGTTTCCCTCTAAACCAAAATAGTCAGAGCCCACCACTCCTGGGTTCTCACCCTAAGAATACCAAGGTAACATTGTGGTAGTGTCTGAGTTTTTTCTGGTTCGAGGTTATCTTGAAGAAGATCTTCAAGAAGTTCGTGATTTTTTTCGAGGGAGAAACGCGAAGAAAGGTTCTTCAAAGGTGAGGTTTCTTGAAACCCATTTTCGTTTAAAGCATGTTGTAATTTAATTGTAAATGCATATCTTCTTGTATGTTTACTGTAAACTTTGTATTGAATAGTTAATGGAATTCAATCGTTCCGCTTCCACTCAAGCTTCTCCTCATACGTGTTCCTTCAATTGGTATTAGAGCCAGATTATAGGTTTCTGATTCCAAATTTCATTATTGTATTGAATCGTTTACAGTAATGGTGGGTTTTATAATCTGCATTTTGTTTATGTGATGAATGGTTGTGGATGAATTGTTAATGGATGTTTCGGGATAGAACTCTCTATTTAAGGCTTTCTCAAATTTACAAAGTTGGTTTGTAAAGGACCCTTGCATTTTTTGGCATCATTATTGCAATCGAGTCTATAATTTGTTAAGTTTGAGTCGCTCGTGATGTTTCGGAGGCTTCAAGGAAGGGTTGTAGAGCGTTGTTTTGATGGAGATGACGAAACAGAGGTTCCAGATCGTGTAGCTACAGCTAAACGATCGGGTAGCTTTTGTTATGTGATCGTGTAGAATTTTCTACACTAGCATTTGCTAAATGATCGTATACCTAATGCGACGCAATTGTGTAGTTTTTGTTACATGATCGTGTGGCGTTTGCTACAAGATCGCATAGGCACTCGCTTACTGAATGATCGCGCGATATTTTGATACTTGACGTATGCTTGTGTGCTACATGATCACATAGACTATCATGCTCATCACATAGTCATTAGCTACGTAATCACATAGTCTTTCACGCTCATCGCATAGCTGCTTGATGCATGGTGCATTTGCTACACAATTAGCTGCAAGGTGGTCTTTGAAGGGCGGTTCGGTTTGAGCGATTTAAGACCCGGTTCAATTGTTTCAATACACATAGTGTTTTGTTTTCAAGTTCGAAAGGTAAGTGAGACGTCTTTCTATAACCCAATCATGTATGGAAGACATTCCCAATGGAACTTTGTATGTGGTATTATGAGCCTACAGTGCATCATCTAGTTGCAACAATCAATCCTTTCTTGAAGGATTAATAAAATTTTCCAAAATTGCTTTAATATCTCGATTAGACAGTTTCACCATCATGCTAAAGAGCATGAATTTGAATTTGAAGTTGTTAATGAATTGTGGTATAAGATAAAAATAGAAGTGATTGTTGAAGTTGGCTACCGGAGGCAGTCATTGTAGATCGATAGGTCCACCATTAAAATATTATGCATCACAATCGAGGGACTGATTCCTTTCAAGTTACTAATTGACCACCTCAAAGTCGATCGATAGGTTCACAAGACTCTCAACAACTGTTCGACTTGATTTAATTCAGATGAAATAATTATGGGGTATGCAGACGATTCTCCTAGAAAAACATACCTCAAATGTGCAGGTAGGTCTTTCAGTTCTAATAAGGGTGGGCGTATTAACATTAGATTCACTAACAGACAGTAGAGGTACAGGTACATGCTTAGCATAACACACAGGTAGATAATTCAAGCATTCAGTGTAAAACAAAATATCCTCATTTATCCCATCTATCATATCCATCTCACAGTTTAACAAACTCTGACTCAAATGATCGGTGTTTAAGGTTAGTTTGTGAAACTCAACAATATGTCTATCCACAACACTAATGCTATAGCAGCTATTATCAGACTCAGCATGCTTCAGAGAATGGAAAATATTGAATTTTACCTCCTCATCGTTTACTCAAAGTGTAAGCTTACCATCGTAGATGTTGATCAATGCCCTACCTATGGCAAGAACGATCGGCCTAAGATGATGGGAACCTCTGAATCTTCCTCCAGTCCAGAACTACAAAATCTGCTAGGAAGATGAACTTACCAATCTTTACTAGCACATCCTCCACTACACCTCGAGGATACATAAGAGAGCGATCCGCTAGTTGCAAAGGTATGGTTGTCGGTTGAAAATCTCCTATGTCCAAGTTCCTGTACAAAGATAAAGGCATCAGATTAATTGAGGCCCCTAAATCACATAGAGTTCAACTTACCGTTAAGCTCCTAATGATGTAGGGGATTGTAAAACTCTCAAGATCCTTCATCTTTTGCAGCAACTTCTTCTGCAAAATTGCACTACATTCCTTTGTCAAACTCACAGTCTCAAAATTTTCAATTTTCTTCTTTTTTGATAACACATCCTTCATAAACTTGGCATAGTTAGGCATTTGTTTCAAAGCATCTGCAAAAGGGATATTTATATGCAGCTTCTTAAAAATGTCTAAAAATTTTGCAAATTGATCGTTTAGCTTCTTCTTTTGAAAACGTTAAGGATAAGGGATGTTGTTACAAATAGGAGGCAAAGGTTTAGAAAAACTCCCTAAATGCGATGAGCGGGCACATCAATTTTCTCCTTCTCGGCATTCACTTCAAATTCCTTATCACTGCTTTAGGATCATCGACCTTTTGTGCATCCTCATCCACCTATTCAGACTCAGCTACTACTTTCCTGCTTCTCAAATTCATTGCCTTGCACTCCTCCTTATGGTTTTTCTCAGCACAGCGGTGAACTTACTTGACTGTATAGCATTCATTGTGGTCGCCATTTTGTTAAACTGGGCCTCAAGGTTATGAATGGCCTTACCATGGCTGGTCATGTTACTTTCGAAGTAGTTCGGCCTAATTCTGGATTCTGTGATGAACTCTCTCATCAATTCCTCCATGTAGGGCTTCTGCTCAGGAGGTGGTGGAGGAGTTAAAAAACTTGGATGGCCCTGCAAAACATTTTTAGTGTTAGCATAAGAGAAGCTTTCATGATTAGGCAAACCTGACTGATTATGGGGCGGCCAATGTGTCTGATATGGGTTCTAATGTACTCCTCGAAACTGGTTGTATTTATGCATAAAATTTTCCTGCCCAGTGATCGGCACCTCCCATGATGCTGTTGCATGGCATGCTGCTATCAAAGCAACTGATGGTTGGGTACCTGTAAACAGATGACTAATTACGTTAGTCAAAGCAGCAACTTGTTCCTTTAATGCCTCTATCTCATCGAGCTCGTATAGGCCTTCTAATAGTGCCTGAGTAGCAGTTGGAGTCTTTGCAAAAATTGAGCCACCTGCAGCGGCATCCAAGATGGATTTCATAGTACAGGTCAATCCATTGTAGAACAAATGAATTTGCAACCAGTCAGGATACCCAAGCTGGGGGCACTTCCGCAGCAGCTCCTTATACCATTCCTATGCCTCAAATAGTTGCTCATCCTCTTTCTACTTGAATGTCCCAATTTCTGTCCTTGATCTACTGGTTTTCGCAAGAGGGAAGAATTTGTTCATAAAGGCTTGGGCCAACTCTTCCCACGTAGTTATGCTCCCCGTTGCAAGTGACTCCAACTAATCCCATGCCTTGTCCTACACAGAAAAAGGAAACAATCTCAAGCGAATAGCATCAGAAGAGACTCCATTTATTTTTACCATTTTGCTAATTTCTAGGAAAGAGTGGATGTGATAATGTGGGTCTTTATGTGGAGTTCCTCTAAATGTAATGTCCCGTGTCATTTGAATTAAACCAGGTTAATTCAAAATTATTGACGTTAATTGGGGTCTCTAAAATGCTCGTTTGGATCGTGGGGACAGCTAGTTGGAAATATTCTTTAATGGTTCGGTCAGCTCCCCCTTGATCTCCCATGGTGGCAAACTTAAGTTACAAAAGCTACAAAACAGAACAAAAACAAAAAGCCCAAATTAAGATCAACTCAGTCTTTAGCAATATTAAGTTTGGGAAAAAATTTTGTGCTCGTCTCCGAGGCGCCAAACTTGACGATATACACAAGCACACAAAATCGAAGTAATAAATCCCAAATAGGGTATCGTTCTCAAGGACCGGCATGAGCAAAATTTTCCTAACTTAGCTATCACAATTCTTCGTCAATTTTATCGAGGCAATCAAAAGATGATTTTTATCTATAACTATGGATAACAAAAATTTAGTCACACACAAGAACAATTCAGAGCAAAACAATTTTAGGGTGTTGTTTCATTTAGGGAATACAATGAATATGACATGCAATTGATTGAAATTGATAGATTGAGGCTAGAAGTTCTAAAATCAGGAAATCCTCTCTCAAGCTCAAACCATCTTAATAACTACCCATCAACCTGAATCTCTTCTATCGCTTGAATAGTTATAGCATTAAGACCCTTCAATCGCACACCTTATTATTCTAAATTCATTCTCGTGTAATTTCGAATAACAATCTAAATTGTTGGTGCCAATAAATTAAATTCTCTCTCGAGACATCTAATTAACTTAGGTTTATTTAATTAGTGACCAGTTAATCAAACGTATTAAGCACAAATAAATTAGAAATCCATGCAAAATCAATCAATTGTAAATTCAATATCCAAAGTAAAATCCCTAAAATCCACAAACACCCCTAGAATAAAAGAGTTTAGCCACACATAATTCCGATAATAATATTCAACAAACAAACGATGATTATGGTAGAAAATAAATTAACAAAGAAGAATGATCTTCCCTCAATAGGTTCGAATCCCAATCACAATCTTCTTGATTCTCGCCACGAATACCGAATTATTCTTCAACAAAACTACACGATCAATCCAGAAATGCTCTCAGATAAAATCTCAATACGAAACCTCGAGTCTTCAACCAAAAACGATCAAAATTGCTCTATTTTGACTCTTGTACGGACTAGAATTTAGGTAAAATCTATCAAAATCGGATCACTCTTTTTTCCTCCTCCGACCTAGCAGTGCAACACTGCTATTTATAATATGGTCGCAGTGTTGCAACGCTGCAAACCAGTGTTGCAACACTAGCGTCATGCCAGCTGGGTGTAGAAGTCGTAGCATTGCAACGCTGCCCTGTTCCAAATTGCTCTTGGGTCTGCAACGTCGGAGAATAGCGTTGCAACGTTCTTCTAATGTTGGCTCCCCCGAATTGCCTTCTAAATTTTCATTTCTTTCTTAATCTTGGGTCCTTGGTTTCTTCCTAATTCCATCGCCAACCTGTAATTGCTCAAAATTGGAGGTTTGCCTCGGTTTTTTTATCATTTTTGCACAAATTGCTCTTGATTCTTATGAAGGAAATCAAATATGAAGATTTCTATGAGCAGCGGAATGATTGTTCCAAATTCCATTCGATATTGAACATACACAATTACAGTCAAGAAATGGAAACTAACGGGTCATGCACAACATGAAATTAAAACATGCTTACAGATGAGATCAAGGGATAAAGTATACATACCTTTGAAGACTCATTCTTCAAATTCCCTCAATCATGAACGCTCGTTCAGTCTCCAAGATAGCAATACACGAACGCTCGAACACCGCAACACAGCACGATCAACAGTAACTACCACACAAACAACGCAAACACACAACGAACGACCTCTAAAACCTCGAACTCAATCAATTGAGTAAGGACACCACCACAATGGTTACCTTGGTATTCTCGATGTGAGAATCCAGGAGTTGTGGACTGTGTATGGACTTGGTTAGAGAAAGAGACTAGAAGAACAACAATTGTGTAAATGATTGAGCAGGTGGGAGATAAGAAGTGTTTATCGTATAAACGAATGCTCAATCGTGTAGGAGAAGGAAGCCTATTGTATAGACAATGCCCTACGATCGTTTAGCTACCGTATAGTGACACTCCACGATCGTTTAGTCTCTCTACTAGCTATCGTTTAGTGAAACCATTTCACTTGATAGCATTTCATGAGTTCCTTTCCGAAAGTAGCAACTCTTCTAAGTTAGGAAAACTTTTTTCCTTTTATCTCACGATTACCATTAAACCACCAATAACCTCCCATTCAATTGGTTATTAGAGAAAAAAAAATAATTATCCAATAATTAATATTATTATAAATATATATGATAACCAACTTGTCATATTATATTTATAACCTATAGTTTTAATATTTCATCTCATGAAACATATAAACCATAGTTCTTTTTCTATTTTATGGTACTTAATGTAAATCATATTTACATTAACCCTCCACTTGATGTATCTCATACATCACACCGATTATATCATATATAATCGAATTTCCTCTTGTCAATTTAAACATTTCAAATCAACACCAAGAATTAATTCTCAACTTTAATCCATTGAGCTAACAAGGGGACCTTATGGATCTGTAGCTTGAAGCTCCAACGGTACGTGAATAACTGACTAAACTCTTTAGTCAAGGGAACCATCCATTAACTACCGGACACTCCACTAAAAACCGACAGTTGCCCTCTTCTTACTACAGATATATTTTGTGTCCATATCAATCAATCAACAGTGTGATAACCCTTCACATATCACTCGTAAGTACAATTGGGCCAATTTACTGTTATGCCCCTGTAGTTATATCTAACTTCTTAAGTACCATTGATCCCTCTAATGAACATAAGTCATAGTCCTACTATGACCGAGTCTTCTCTTCCAAAGAGAAGTTGTGGCCACTATTTTCAAGACCCGAAACTAGCCCTTAAGGGAGCAATCCATCTATTTACCCCTTCTTCGAGGAAGGAGTGAATTCCATCTTGTGTAATTGAGTTCCCAACTCCCAAATCAGACAAATCCCCAAAAAGGCAGGCTTGTTGAGTCGGCAATTTGGCCACTCTCACCCATATTAGTCAAAGAACCGCCCTCAAAGGAGGAGTTCCCAAAACACTCAGGATTAAGGTTATGTCACCTATGGTCGTTTAAGTGAGATGTAAGTCTCAAGTATCAACGATGTTATATAAAGAGATAAATCATCTCGTGGTCCGGTCTTATACAAACTCTTTGTATAGGACACCCCCGCTCGCATGTCTCCACATGAGTGGTCAGAATCAACCATCTGTAGTAGTTCACAACACTTGTAAACCTCTACAAAGTGGGTCGTATCCGTAGTATCACAAGGATCAGGTATTCCTCCTTAATCCTTATACTACAGACCTTTTTAGGTTATCACTTAAGGCATGATCCACTTGTATATCTCATATACATGCTTAAGCTTACATATAATAACCATGGAGCTTTGTTTATTGGATATGAGTAAATGTAGAATAAAATAACTCGTATTTTATTCATAACAATATGCACAGTTTACAAACTATGAAACTCCTGGAGAATTAGGAAACCAATCCCAACAGCTTAGTTTCCTAAAATTACTCAGTAAACCACATCAAACTAAATAAAACTAGCAATATTAGTTCTAAATTTGAAGGAAATAAAAGCACTTTTTAGATGCTTTTCAACACCCCTACTCGCATGTCTCCACATGAACGATTCAGGATCACATCGTTTGTACGAAATACAAAGTAGGTCGTATCCGATAGTGTCACACCCCCTCCCAGTTTACCCTCTAAAACTAGAAGAGGGTATGATGGCAACAGTTACCAACCTAGGTGCCAGCACGTACTGCCTAACTTAAATGAACCTGCTTAAACCTAAATATGCAACCACTTGGTACAAACATATCCATGCAACTAAACAGTGTAAGTCTCAACCATAATTCCAAACAAACAAACATATGTCCAACTAAAATAAGATGACCAGAATAACATGTGTCCCAAAGATAGAATAAGTTGCACAAGTCCCCGACTTCTTTTTAAAAGTGTGTACATCAAAATAAGTTTAACCTAAGCTTCTCTCTAAGGTCTCCAAACTTTGGGTGGCAAGCTACAGTGGATTCAACCGTGAGGGAACTGACCGCTACCTGGAAAAGGGAAAAACATTTGAAAACTGTGAGCTAGTTGCCCAGTGAGTGACACATAGAAATACATTTCTTCTTAAACCCTTCAAATGCTCTAATGTAAAATAAATAACATGCTGGAAAATAACCTCAAGCAACTTGCATAGTATCATACATTAATCATAGTGTTATAATCAATCATATTAACAAACCTTAGTTGATAACGAGCATTCTTAGCTCAAGCTCCCAACGTCCATTTAAGGCCGTGAGACCATACTTCGGTCCCTTAATGGAGACTATGGTCAGGAAACCCATACTTCGGTCTCTCATAAAGAACTACCTATGTACATGTAGAGTATACTAAGTACCGTCAACACCTTAGGTACTTCCTCAGATACCTTCTATACCTTCGGTACCTGGTACATTAGAAACATAACATCCATGGGAAATTCTAACATCATTATCAATCACATGCATGTTTCACATTTAATAACATGTAGTTATATTTCTTTTCATACTTTCTTAACATACGCTAGGATTAACAAAACTCATTTAAAGTACAATTATGACTTTAGTTGCTTGGAAAACCATGAACATTAGCATGAAATTCATTTGAACCGCATGTCCCTTTTATGGACATATTTGAAAATATTTAGTCACTCACAGATCCTTGGTCTTGGTTCTTCCTAAGCTTTGTAGGCCTCTCCAATGGACGTAGTTCCTATACATAAAAGAATAAGAGTTTAGTTGCTACTTAGCCTCCCTTTTGAAACTACTCTTTTAACTAAGCTCATACTTGGCAATGGATTGCTCAAACATCTAACAATTTTTCAGATTCAACTTCTAACATAAATAACTTGAAAACTAGAACCCATTTCATGAAAGTTCCTTCTCCAAAAATGTTTGGAATTTCGTTACCAATGTTACCTCAAAGTTTCAGCATGAAACTTCTTGTGGTTTAAACTGGACCCTAAAATCTTTCCTGACAGCCCTAACTGCAACTTTCTACTTGAGTAAAGATTCTAGGGTTACTTCCCAAAATATATATAACTCGAATCATAGGCCTTTTTCTTGCAAGGTTCCTTCTACAAACTTACTTGGAAAGGTGTCCATAAGAACACCTTAAAGTTTCAGCTAAAAAATCCAAGTAGTTCGGTGGAGATCTATGTTTTTTCGTCGAGTGCCCAAAAATGCTCGAAAATGAACCTTCGACTCTTCCTTCCTTCTCCGACCTTTTTCTGGTGAGATCTCCCTTTCAAAGGCTTAATTTCAGCAACTAGACTCGAAGAGCTTTCTAATATACCAAGTTTTCTTGGTTTGCTCAAGAAGAACATCCAAGACGAGCCCTTGAAGTTCTCTTCCTTTTTATACTACTGTCCAGCCCTTCACCTGAAATCTCCTTAAACCACCTCACCCATTAGTAGAGATTAAGGGTCGAGATTAATCAATTTGTCCAGCTAACTAAAAGAGGAGTCTAAAACTGAGCATTTTAAATTTGGGTGTTTCGAGCAACTCGTTTCTCGCTAAGGAAACTCGATGGGGAGATGTCCTTACTCGACATACAATTTTAGGACTCACTGTCAAATACTCGATGGGAGGACTCGCTACTCGATGGGGAACTCGACGTTGGGAGCTTACTCGACACGCGCCCTTACTTGATGCTCGAACTTGACACACAAGCCTTTCTCGCTCACCCTTGACATTCACCTTCTTCCTCGCTCACATATACTCGACACTCGACAGCATCTACTCGATGCTCAACCCTTCTTGATCACTTATACTCGACACTCGCCTCCTTCCTCGCTCCCTTATACTCGATGCTCGACAATGTCTACTCAATGTTCGCCTGACGCTTACTCGACGTTCAAGCATCCTTCAGTACAATCAACACTTAGCCAAAATTTCCTTTGTCGAGCCAGGATGGTATGAATGAGAGCTAAGCTTCCTTACTTAACCATTTTATCCGGTTTCAAATTCATCTTTTACTTCGGAATGTACAAATCCAAACTAACTTAGATACGTAACCCAACATTTTGCTTAACTTAGTAGTAAACATCGTTAGAAAGGGAAAAGTAAGGTGCGGGTCTTACAGATAGTGTCCCCAAGATAAGGTACCCAACCTTATCTGTATACTATAGACCATCTTGACTATCTACTCGAACTTTATCCACTTTTATGTCACTACATAAAGTCCAAGTATTCATTTAATAGCCATGGATCTTAGTTTATTGGATTTAGGTTCTTTCTAAAATGAAATGAGCAATTCATACATTCAATAACAACTTTATTGAATAGAACCCCAATAACATCTTTATTGATAATAGAATAAGTTTATTGTTTACAAACCATGAGTTTTAGGACATAAAACCCAAAAAATTCATTATCGGAGCTTCACTTGAGCAAGAGTTTGAGAGGGCCTTCTCCACTCCACACTACCATCTTTTCACCAGAAGCCTTGACATACATTCGTTGGAAACAAGAAATTGCTGACAACTGACATTCCCTTTACTTCTTTACTTTTGCTTATTGTTGTATTGCATTTTGATTAAGAGATTATTCATTTTGTAATCAACTACTCTATTTCTATCCATATATATATCACCATATCTACTTTCATCATTTTCTCTATCTTTACCTTTGGTTTCTCCTTTACCATGAGTTGCTAATCTTCACGGGGTAAGGGGGAAGGTTAATGCTATGAACTAAGTTGATCCTTTAAAGGGTAATCCTGTTTGCTTAATGGTTCGGTTAAATAAAACTTAACCCTAGACTTAATCCTGAGTGATTACCTTTAAAAGGTTAATCCTTTAAAGGGTAATCACTCAGGATTAAGGTCAAGTCACTTATGGTCATCTTAGTAAAATGTAACTTTCTTCAAGTAACGACATTATAAAGAAAGACTAATAATTTTGTGGTCCAATTTTACACAAACTCTTTGTATAGGATACCCCTACTCACATCTATCCACATAAATGATGAGGATCAAATCATTTGTAACACTTTACAACAATTGTAACAATTACAATGTGGGTTGTATCTTTAATGTCACCAAGATAAGGTACCCAACCTTATCTATCTACTACAACTTTTTAGGTTATTACTTAAATACGATCCGCTTGTATGTCACCATATACATATTTAAGCTATGCTAAATAACCTAGGATCTTAGCTTATTGGTTTTGGGTTAATGCACATTAAATGTCAAATAAAAATAACACTTTGTTTTATTGAATAAATAATTTGTTTGTACAAATATATTACAAACTATGAAACTACGAGATTTAGGGCATCAATCCTAATAGGTTATCGGTGGGTGGAGTCATTGGAAATATTAGAGGGAGTGAAAGTTGGTTATTTTAATCATTAAGGGGATTTTTGGGGCGGAATTTGTTATTAATAAATGGATGTTTAGATCCTCTTCATCCTTATTGTTTCAAAAGAACAAGCACAAATGTTATTTTCCATCTCGAAAGAGAGAACTTAGCTAGAATGAGAGATAAGTTGAGGAGTTTTCTTATACTTCTTTTCCATCTTATTGTACCTTTAGGTCTATTTGCAGTAGTTTACTATTAAGTCCTTTAGCTACTCGTTTTTCATTCTCTTATAGATTGAACAAGCTTTGTATTTGTTTCTATCCATTAGTAATATAAGTTCTTCTAATCTTTACACGTTTTATTAGTTCGCCTCGTGATTTTGATTCTAAAAGTGCTTAAAATGATGAAGGAGAATGGCGATAAATTATTATAATGGATGGAGTTGGTTGATGGATTGATTTCTCTCTTGGCAAGAAAATCTGGCGATGCGTTGGTAGTGGATGCATGTGCACCTTGTGAATGCATACAAATTCTCTTAAGTTAGACCAAGTATAAATCCAACCTAAGTTTTCTGGTAGGTCCAAGGTCGAATACAAGGATTCTAGAATGTTCTAACGTATACCTTGTTTTTGGATCTAATGCAGATGTTTCCTAATTAACTTGAGAAATGTTGGTTATTCACACTAAACTAACTACATGCATGCCAGAAGAAATAGAAGTTCGGAGGGAGAAAGGGATTTATGGATGAATGGTTTTAAGTGTAAGTGGTATGCATTGATTTCCTAGCAAGTTTAACAAGCCTATGTGAGCACAATGAAGATGAGATGAAGATGATACAGATGCTTGTTTACAATTTAAATGTATGTGCTATGCGTTGGAAGTTCTATTCTTTAGTCATGCTAAATTTAGCATCCCTCAATAGAAAGGCACATGTAATCCTATCTCTAGGGTGCATGCATTGGTTATAAAGAGCAGGCAAAAGACACGAGCAACTTTATCTCTAGACTTACTTCATGCACTGCCTTAATGCATTCAATAGTTAAGTTACTCTCTCTTGTGACTTAATTACTTAATCACTTTAATCAACTGACCATGGAGATTTGAGCTATAGATTTCATGCTCTCATTAAGTCAGAAAATTTACAAACACACACAATTTCAAAGGTAAACAGATGGAAAAGTGATAAATGGCCAAAGATGAGATTGAGTTAAAGATAACAAGTGTTTATACAAACAATCACAGCTCAATGAAATGAAATGGTGAATGAAAATGAAGTGTAAAAAGAAGAAATCAAGGCGCATAGTTTAATCTCTTGTCCTCTTTGGCTTGTTTTTAATGCTTGCTACAACCAACGTGGTAGAGGAGTTGAGGAACATATCTCTCTCAAGCTTCTCTGCAACAACACCTTTTGATCAACGGTGAAATGGTGTCTTCCCTCCTACTTCTTGCTTGCAAATGACAAAGTTTATCTACTGGTGCTGAAGAAAGTTTCTAACTGTCTGGGCTCTAAGGTGTCTTCTATGATTCTGAAGGTGGTGGCTTTTCCTTTTATAGGCAAATCTCAACAACTTGGTGATTGGACTTGCATTAAATTCCATACCTTGGAACAAATGCCTGCCACTTCTGAAATGTTTAGACGCCACCAGTCAGATGCCCATGCCTGCATGTGGTGATTTGACATGAAATGCACGAGCTAATGTATCCTTCATGCCTTGAATATTCTTAGACACATACCCCTTGCCTTGGCCTTGGCTGCAACACTTAGTAAATTTCTTTGATTCCTACGTTGAAATGCATTAGTGAAGCAACTTTTTAATAAAAAAGGACACTTTTGTATGTGTTTATCACATGTATGGATTTTCATGTATTTTCTCTCATAATGAGTGCGTTTATATCAATAAAGATCCTATTATTCCAACTTTGAAAGAATAATAACTTGTATTTCTACAAGTTATCAAATCTTTACTTTTCATCATGAGCTAAATATCCCTTTGGGATTCAAAGGTATGGATACTTTAAAGATGAAATGAAAGCTCTTTATCTGTCATCTTTACCTTGTTGAACACTTAGTTTCTATTTGCTTTTATTGATTTTATGCCTATTGTTAACTCAGATAGATCACCTAGGCTAAATTATAATATTGAGTATAATATTGAAAAAGTTAGATAATAAATAGTTTTCATAACAACAATATAGGAAGAAAAGTCTAGACATAAGATTTCGTTTAACTCTTAGAAATAGGGTAATGCCTATAGAATTATTGGATTGGATGCTTAAATACCTAAGTTTGAATTAGTTATAAAAAGATATGTTTACTTGCATAGTCTCCTAAAGGTGATTCTCTAAGGGAGTCGAAGAACTCGATTAATATGGCTAAGTATCGATTAAGGTAGATTGCACAGTCTCATCCCGTACAACTTAACCCATCTCGACTTGAAAAGAGTAAAGATGCAGGCGCATCTGGGTCGCATGTCTGATTGTGTTTAGATCTAGTTGAGCAAAGTAATTACGTGCGCATAGTGGATGCAATGCCCATTCTACAGGTTGAAACTTTCTTTTGAATCCGATCTTTCTCTTATATCTTTATATACCACAATTTTCTTTACTGTTTTATATTGTTTTATCATTGTTTTCCTACATTTCTTTACTTTCAAAGCACACTACAATCGAATCAATTTTCTTTGTCACTATTGGTTGCAAATTTAGAAGATGCCTTTCTTTATTGAAAACTGATTACTTGTGCTTCATTCTTTTGAGATTCAATAGTTGAACTTGCCCATTTTATATTACTTGTCAACGATGTATACTTGCACCTAAGGACTGTTTACTCCATTGCCCAACAAAAATTATTAGAACACTATGAATTGGTCACCAAGGTGATTGTCAGAGTTGGTTGTTGAAAGAGTTGGATCCCTAAACACCCACAAATTCTAAATAGTACTATATTAACCAAATATGATTAAAATAAAACTTACTCCCATTTGCTTACCACTTGCACCAAATATAGCTCATTCAACTCATTCTGAACGAGTTTCAAAAAGAAGAAAAAAAAACTCATTCTAAACGGGTGTTTCAAATATGTGAAACAAACCTCCCTTAAATGAAAATTGGAGCTCTATAAACGTGGTTAAAAAAAGAAAAAGAAAAAGCTTGTTTGTGAACTCTTTTGAACAGTGAACGCCGAACATCAGTCGTTCCTTTCGTCTTGTCTTTTCCATTTCTCACTGTCTTCCTCGCCGGAAAATTCTAGAAGGTTCTCCCCTCACAGCATGAAGCGCGTCTTCGAAGAAATTTCCGACGAAGAGTGGTCGAACCACTCCTTCAAGCCCTCTCGCGTCTTCAGCAAACCACAGACTGAACCTTCGATCCCTCCTCCGATTGAATCTTTCGCATACCGACCGCAGCAGCTCTATATTTCCGACGAGAGCAGTGACGATTGTTGCGTAGTCATGGAAAGTTCCAAGAATTTCGAGGAAAATTTGGAGGACGAGGATGTCGAGGTCGAGGGAGTGAAGTCCACCACGACGGTGAGTCGTGGCCGTCGGTTTGTGATCGATGATGAAGATGAAGACAGTGAGAGGGAATTGACCGAGGTTTGTGATGTAAAGTCGACGAGTGAGGAGGAGCAGGAGGAGGACAGGGAGGATGACGATGATGTCGTCGGTAAGGCTCTTCAGAAGTGTGCTAAATTATCTGATGAGTTGAAGAGAGAGCTGTACGGCTCTTCCGTCTCTGCCTGCGAACGATATTCAGAAGTGGAGTCTTCTTCTGTTAGGATAGTTACCCAGGTACTTCTCAATTTATAAGTGTTATGAAGGTTCGTTTTTATGAATTTGCATTTCTGTGTATCCCGTCTTCTTAGCATGGTAGGAAACGAGATAGATTGAACAACTCCATGTGTACAAGTGGTTATGAAGTCTAGGGTTAAGTTTTATTCAACAATTAGGAATGTGGACTTGGACTTCATCCTCCTGTTCATACAATATCTGCAGTGGACTAAAAATTATTACTTGCAGTTTTAGGACTCAATCGTTTTTGTACATTTCTTGGATTATGTGTTATGCTGTCCACATTTCTTCTTCAAAATATTATGAGTGAAATTTAATCTTTATACTGATTTTCTGCTGTTTTCTGTCATTAAACAATTAAGTGATTTGGTAATATTTTCTTCCTCTGGCCTGGCTTTCCTTTTCTGACATCTAATAAGATGAACTACAAGTCACAAAATTGATTGTCCTACACGTTTAGCTTTGTCGAAACTAATCATAAAGCACAACTCTGATATCTGATAAGTGGATGTAATCAATATCAAACCTTTTTAAATATCTGTTAAATGTGTATATTGTTTGTCCTTTTTGTCAAAAGAACTTCACGAGGAGAAGAAATGAAAGAAATAGAACAAGAACAAAGTCCATACAATTGGGCCGAAGACTTTGCAGGATAGAGCTTCAATTGTTGCCAGTTTTTTTGGTTTGGTAATAAATAATTTTATTGATGTGTCATGTGTGAAATTTACAAAATAGAGAAAAGCCCCTTGGAGATGGGAAGAGGTTTCCAATTTGTTTAAAGGGAAGCTATAGAAATTGAAGGAGGTTGACAATGTACACCAGGATACAACAAGGTAAATAACCTGATTGTAACACGTCTTGAAAGTATGTTTCTTATAGACAGCATTCTTTTATTTCTTTCCACCCAGAAGGACCCAAAAGAAAGACCTAAAAATGTGCAACCACAACAAAGCTGTATCCTTCTTAAAAGGGTGGCCGAAGAGAATGGTGGAGAGAAGGGTCTTCATGTCAAGGGGGAGGGCCAAACCCAATGTTTTAAAAAGCCCTCTTGGGCGTGCGCCTAGGCCCAAGGTGTAGGTCTTAGGCGCACGCCTTTTGTGACGCCTAGACCCCTTGGAAAAGCGAGGCTCACAAAATAAGGCACGCCTTAGGCGCACGCCTTTTGTGAAGCCCCAAGGATCAAAGCCCTGCACCTTGGGGCTTTTCAATTATTTTTAAAAAATAGTAATAATTAAGGATTTTCCTTCTTTATTAACTAAAAGGATCAAGTTTACCAAACCTAATTGTCAAATTTCTTGTGTTTTGAGTCCATTTTTCCATATTTTCACTTCAATTATATTCTCTTTTTTTAATGTAATATTTTTATATATAGTGCTGCTCACAAAAAAAAGCCCGCGCTTTTTTATGCGCCTTGCGCTTAGGCTTCAGAGGGCCATTGCGCCTTAATGAGCCTTGGGTATTTAAAAACACTGGCCAAACCTATAAAAGATCTTCGACATTTTACTCCAGATTTTCTGGTTTGAAGATTAATAGCGGTAAGTGCCAACTCTGGGGTAAATTGTAATACGAAAAAGGTGAGTAGTGATATGGTTGGATGTGAGGTGGGGTCGTTTCCTTCATCTTATCTTGGCCTTCCCTTAGGTCATAACTCCAAATGTCTAGCATTTTGGGATCTTGTGGTGAGTAAGATTAGAAAGACGTTGGCGTCTTTGATGAGGATTTTTTTTTCTTGGAAGGAGGCAGACTTATCGTGATAGTCTGGATTCCAACCTACTTTCTATCCCTCTTTAGGATCTCGGTGCCAGTTGTAAAACTTTGGAGAAGCTCATGAGGGATTTCCTTCAGGATGGGGGTGGAGGAGAGGAAAGGGGTGCACTTAGTAAAGTTGGAGATTGTTTGTGATGAAACCTATGACTTTGGGGGGTCGAGGGATTGGTAATGTGCGAGAGATCAACAAGGCCCTTTTGGCCATATGGTTATGCATCAGAAGTCTAGTTTCTTGTGGCATAAGGTTATCGTGAGTCAATTTGCGCTATCCTCTTTTGAGTGATCCTTTATTGCTTTCCCCCCCGACAGAATTAACTACTTTCATTGAGAAAGAATTAAAGAATACAAAGGTAGACAAAGAAAAAGCCCACAACAACAAATCCTCTACAAAAAAGGTTCAACTAAGTAATATGTTACCTAGGGAATAATTACAAAAAAAACTCCGAAGCCTAAAGTGAGACACGAAACCTCACTAAGGACCAAACTTCACTAGGGTCCTCCAAACCTTTGAATAATCTATTGTTTCTCTCACCTCAAATATCCCATAAGACAACACACACTCCAACAAACCACAAAAACTAGTCTCTCTTTGAAAGGTGGATGGAGGAGGAGCCCCTCGATCGTCGCACGAATATCCCTCTGGCTGACAATCTGAATATCAAACTCCTGCAAAAAGCATTTCCACATAGACCTTGCTAGCTGACAACCCCAAAACAGGTAATCCAGGTCTTCCTTTGGAGACCTTTGCCTTCCTCAGAGAGGATCCATTAACATGACCATCTTCCTAGCAAGCCTATCCAAGGTGTTCATTCGACCTTACAAAACTTACCATGTAAAGAACTTGATTTTCTTTAGTATATTAATCCTCCAAACCACTTCAAAGAGTGACTCACTACTAGGAGAGGGATCCAAAAGCAACTTGAAGAAAGACTTACATGAAAAGCCCTCAGTAGGATTGGGCTTCCAGACATGAACATCCCTCCTCCCCCCTAAAAACGCACTTCTAGCAAAGAAAGAAGAGAGAGAACCTCCATTGTCTCCCTATTGGATAAATGACGACGTTAACCAAAGAAAAAGGACACAAAGCTTCCTGACCAGACCAAAAGATCAGAGTCTAGATGATTTTTAAGGGAAGACAAATGATAAAGATGAAATGTAGAGCAGAGGGTGTTAATGTTGGGACAAATCACCCTTTATTGCCCTTTCTTTTCAATTATAAGAGAAGTCCTTTGTGCTTTTGTTTCTTGTACCCATGAGAATGGAGTCTTTGAAGGTTTCATGGTGGGAAAAGATAAAGTTCATGTTTCAAATTTTGCAATTTGCAGATGGTACACTTTTATTTTGCAAGTATGATGAAGCTATGTTGGATATTCTCATCCAAATATTGGGTTCTTTGAATGATGCTCCGGACTAAAGGTAAGTTGGGATAAATCAGCCTCATGTGGTGTTAATGTTGATGATAAAATTATGCTTTCTACCTCCTTCAAGCTGAAATGTAAAGCTGAAAAGCTATCGTTTATGTATTTTGGTTTGCCTCTTGGTGGATATCCAAAACGACTATCTTTTCGGCAGCCAATTATAGTTAAAGTTCATAAAAGCTAGACAAATGGGAGCGGTATAATCTTTGTGTAATGCTAGACAGATGGATATTCAAAACAACCATCTTTGTGTAATGCAGTCTTGGCAAAGTTACCTACCCATTATATGTCAATGTTCCTAATGACCTGTTCGGTGATTTCAGAATTGGAAGAATTATTTGCTCATTCTTCTAGGAAGGCCAAAAGGGAGTAAACTGAATCATTTTTTAAATTGGAATTCCACTTCAAAGTCTTTGCATGGTGGAGGTCTCGGCTTGGGAAACTTGGAAAACAGGAGCTTGGCTTTATTATTCAAATGGAGTTGGAGATTTATCAAGGAACCTGATGCTCTTTTGTGGAAAGTACCATAGAGCATTCATGGTGTTAGCACCTTTCAATGACATACATCAGGAAGGTATGGTTTGAGTTTTGGAAGCCCATGGATTAGCATTCAAAGATTTGGGGTAAGTTTGAATCACTTGCTGCACACAAGTTAGAAAATGGGAGGAATATTCACTTTTGGCTTGATGTTCTGGTGTCTTGATTCTTCATTCAAATTGCGTTTCCCTAAGCTATTTCATATAGCTTCACTCCCAAGTGGTAATATATTTGATCATTGGGATATAAAAACTTGTTCATGGGACTTTCTTTTTCGAAGACAGCTAAGCTATGAAGAAATTTCAAATTTTACAACCGTTATTGAGTAGTTTGGCTGACAAGCATTTATCTCAATCACCTAATTCTAGGCGATGGTCATTGGATTCTTTAGGGAAATTTACTGTTAGCTCCAGCTCCTTATCCAAACACTTGATTGCCTAATCCCCTCAAGACAAGGAGGTTTATCAGGCTCCATGGAAATCTGAGAGCCTTAAGCATATCAATATTCTGGTGTGGATAATTACTTTTGGAACCTTGAATTGTTCTACTACTCTGCAACATAAGCTCCTGGCGCACTACCTTTCTCCTTCTATTTGTCCATTATGTAAGGTAAACAGTGAAGATTTATGACATTTGTTTTTTGGTTGCTAGTTCTCTAGTTTGTGTTGGTGGCGTTTATTATCATATCTTTTTGTTTTTTTAATGAGAACAACGACTTCCATTGAGAAAAAAATGAAAGAATACACGGGCATACAAAAACGAAGCCCACAAAAAAGGGGAATCCCTCTCCAAGAAGGGACTCTAACCATAATATCTTAATCTCCATTGGGACTTTGGAAGCACTTTTTGGGGGAATTTCACTCAGATCTTGGTTGGCCCTATATTATCCTCTAAATCTCAAATATTATGGACTGGTCCAACGTAGTCAAGGCTCTGGTATCTGAGATTTGGCTTGAATATATGTTAGGTACTTAAGCACCTTGAAGAACCACACCCCAAAAGCTAACTATTGGTGTGGGAGAGCCAAACCACTTAAATACCACATTGGTCATCCCATTCTAACCAATGTGGGACAAAGGCATCCCATACTACCTTGGTTCCTAACAATACCCCATCCTCGGAAGCCGACGTTCTGGCGGCTACTCCAGCGGTACTTCACTCGGCCACACCCGGTCAGAACCCTCTGCCGGTTCCACTCTGGAACGTCGACAACTGGCTCTGATACCATTGTTAGGTACTTAAGCACCTTGGAGAACCACACCCCAAAAGCTAGCTATTGGGGTGGGAGAGCCAAGCCAGTTAAGTACCACATTGGTCATCCCATTCTAACCAATGTGGGACAAAGGCATCCCATACTACCTTGGTTCCTAACAATGTAATTAGAGGGGTTTTCATGAGAAATCGCTAGATTGGTCAGACCAGTTGGGCTCAGCATGTCTTCTTGCCTCATCATGTTGTTCCCAGTCTATAGCTTTTGCTAATTATTCCATTTAGCACATTTGTTTGAATTTGAATGCTTTCATTTCTTTGGTTTAACTTATGACTTTGTATTACTTGCATTATATCTTTGGTGACTTTGTTGATTTTGGTATATTGTATTTTTGAGCATTAGACTCTTTTCATTATATGAATGGAAAGTATTGTTTCCATTTAAAAAAGGTATAGTTACAATTTGTACTGTGTTTTCTGTTCTTACTATCAATAATCTTGGTCATTATTAATTTTTATTGTTTTCCTTTTCTATTGATTTATTATCCTAAAATTAAAAAGAGGAATTTTATTGCACAATTTGTTTATCCTTTGAGATAAAAATGCAATTTAATGAATTTTAATATCCTAATATAGGATGATATTAATGCGGCTTGTAAGGCTGAAGATTCTGATTTTGAGCCTGTTCTCAAGCCATATCAGCTGGTTGGCGTGAACTTTCTTCTTCTTTTGTATCAGAAGGGAGTTGGTGGAGGTGAATACTACTCTTATCATCATTTTGCGTCACACATAAATTTCTAGTAATTGCCATGGGTAACAACATCATGTTTACTTGTTTATCTGATTCTAATTTGACCATGCTCATTAGAAGCCGTCATCGTCCAACTGTGGGATCTTTGTGAAAGTGAATTACTGTTCTCTGATTTATTTACAGCTTAAATGACTATCAAATTTTGCTGTTCTATTTCTTGTAGATTTTGGTTTGTTACCACTGGATTCAACTGTTCAATTAATACAAAAAGTATTGTTAAGTTAACAAACGGGTAATTAATCAAACACTTTTATTTGGGACTTTTGGATGGATTGCTGATTAGAGAAACTGTCTTATGTAATCATTGGGTTTTTCTTATGATATCAAAATAAGTTGAAACTGTAGCAAAGAACTATAATTGCGGTAATATGAAGGGCTTAGTTTATGAAAGTTTTCAGGCTTGGACGACGAGGAGAGGTTTCAAAAGTATTCTCTTCTTTCTTTAATGCATGGGAATAAATGCAATGTATGTACGTCTCCAGGGGTACTTTTTTGTATGTTTTTGGTTTGTTCTTGCACTTCTTGTCCATTGTTCTGTTTGTTTCACTTCTTTTATAATTTTACATTATTTCACATAAAGTGAGTTCTTTGGTAAACCAGAAAGCTCCACCTTTTGTTCTGATAACCAATTCTCAGCGCTGGACTCTTTTATTTTTTATTATTTGACAAGAAATAAATTTTATTGATGTATGGAAGTTACAAAAGAAGGGCAAAAGCCCAAGCCAAATTTGTTGCAAAAGATTTCTCCAATTGGACAAAAAAGGAGAGAAACTATAGGGGTTATAAAGGGGGTTCATCTGCAGCAAGACAGCTAAGAAGACAATTTGTTTAAAAATGCTGTCAAAGGAGCTCCCTTCCTCAATGAAAAGTCGATGGTTTTGTTTGATCTATGTAGTCTACAAGAAATACCAAATTAGGTGCATCCATGAGAACTTTCTTCCTGGCTGTGAATGAATGGCCAGTAAGGGTGCAGTTAAGAAGGTTGTTGAATCATTAGGGTGGCCTGAATGGAAGTTTGGATGCTCACATTCTTTCATTTTTAATGGAAGTTTGAGGGTTCTTTTTTGGGTTGGGTGGGGGGGAAGATAACAAAACTTTGCATGATGAGATGAAAAGAATCTAATGTTTCAAAGTACATAAATCCCGAAGGAGGGTAAGAAAAAGAACACCGGGAGAACATTGATAGAGAAAATTAAGGAGCCCAAAATTACAAAGAAGTGATTTAATGAAAGTTCAATTAATCATTATAAAAAAAAAATCTTTCATTTTTCTCAATGAAAGTCGTTATTCTTATTAAAAAAAAATCATAAAAAAATATATTAGGGAGCTGAAGACCAGCAAAATGTGGAGAGAATCTCTTTCTAAAACCTTTATAGGTGCAAGCAAGAAAAAGGTTTTCCTGTGGTTGATTTGCAAATCAGACAGCTGTGGGGTCAAGGAAATGTGGGGTAGGCTGTAATTTGTCAAATGTGTTGGTGGCTTTGTGGCTTTACTTCCATAGAAGAACTTTAATGTTCTTAGGGTAACGATCCTTCCATATTGCTTCATCTACCATGTGATTGAAGATTTGAGACTGCTGCCAATGTCAAGCAGGAATGATTTTGTAGAGACATTTCCTTTCGAATCAATTTTTCAGTACCATTTGACTCTAGAATGTATTAATTGCATAGTTGCCAATATGCTAGAGTGTCTAGTCCATTCCTCTATTTCCTCCTTGTTTAAGTTTCTCATGTTTAGATTCCAACCACCATATTGGACACCTGTGTATTTTGTGGAGACATTTTTTCCGAAGATAATAAAGAGAAAAGGAGGGGGAGTTTTACTGCCGAAGGTTTCCTCCAACAGTCAGCAATGAAGCCAAAATGATGTATTTTCCCCCATTGCCAACTCTAGGATAACTCTATCTTGGATGACTCTCTGTTGCTTCAATGATGTAGGGTTTTAGCCTTTTCAGGCTTGGCTTTTATTTTGATTTTGTTAGACCTTTTTTCAGCTAGCTTTCCTTGTTTGTAAGCTTTAGCTCTTTTTTATTTTTTTCCTTTAATATAATTTAAAAGTTTACCTCATGTTAATTCTTATTTACCATGAGTTTATAAGGCTGGTTGTTTCTTATAAAAAAAAAAGAGTTTACAAGGCTGGTTTGTAGCCTCTAAACAGGGGTCCCTAGGTTGTATTGAGGCGTTATTTTCTTTCAATAAAAGATTGTGATCAAATCAAGAACTCTCAAGGATTGGTTTACACCATTCAATACAGATTTCCATGGCTTGCATGTAGAGGCAAAGTTTCTGTTATTCGGCGTAAAATTGATTGGGGATTTCCATATTTGCATCATTTACTTGTCTCCATAAAGCACATTTTCATGGTGTAGTATCTCCAGAAGATACGGGCCAAATGGAAACATCAAACTGGAAGAAACTGATAAAATCAAGCAAGGCTGTTGAGATTGCATTGCAACAAGTCAAATCCTCTAGGGAGTAATCTTTATGTAAAGAAAAAGCTAACTTTTTTTTTTTGGTACCTATAAATGTTTGGGCTAGCTTATGCGCACATTGACCAATCTTACGAGATAACCTGTTTTCTGCTTGACCTTACAACATTTGAGTGTCAAGGAATCTCGTAGGATATCAAATTCTAGGTAGGCGGTCACCATAGAGCCCTTTATCAAGTTCATTTTTCCCTATTTACCACTAGACCAATCCGTGATGGTTGGAAAAAGCTAACATAGGAAAAGGTAAGTATGCTCTCTCCTCTCTCCTCTCTCCTCTCTCTCCTTCGACAGTAGCTCTGGCTGTTTTGTTACCTTTCCTGATCAATATTTTTACATTCTGCATTCTTGTTTTATTACTGCTTTAATGGACGTCAAGAGTTGCAGTATTAATAATCATTACTTTTGCCTTAAAGGCAATTTTCCACTCATCTCTGGGTTGAATTTGGATACGATGGTAACCACTCTGAAGATTCACCTTAGAAAATATCCTAGTACCACCCAATCGATCAATTAAATAAGATAAACAAGGAATAGGAGTATATTTTAATGTAATTTCGTTGATAGATTTGCTGTCCACTCACTTTCTCCACGTGCCATCCTTTTTGGAAGATAATAAACCGGTACAACACATGGGCTAACACTCAATTGTATGTGCCCTTTTTCTAGGACTTCTGGATGTGTTGTTGAAGGACTTCATACTTCTTTGGGCTCATTTTGTAATGAGGTAAATTGGTAAAGTGGAGGTTGGTATGAAGTCAAATTGTTGCTGTATATCTCTTAGAGAAGGGTGTGCTCAGATTTCTTGTTAAACATGGAAAACTCTGCAACATTTCCCCAGCAAAGGGGTCAAGTTGTTCCTCAAGGTCTGTCATTAGTCAGCAAAATAGCCCAAATTTCGTTGCCAATGTTTTGGCTAAATTCCTTGGGTACCATTACAGTGAATAGGTTAGAAGAATCTTCAGTTTTGGGTTTCTTTGTGGTGGTGGTGAGTGGCATGAGTACTGTTTTCTTGCCCATCCAAAGTAACTCAGTTATTCTCTCGCCTCTCATGTTGGGCTTGAACATTATATTTCCACGGTCGGCCCAAAAAAACATGGCTCGCATCTATGTCAAGGATATCACAAATAATTTGATTGAAGAAACTTGTGCATGCCTCTTGGTCTCTTTTGTGAGACAAGTGGGTGGTTCGAACTTTTCTACAATAGCTCCACCAAGGCCTTGAATTTCCGGTCCTTGTATCTATAATGATTCATCTACAGAACATCCTTTTTCTGGCTTTGTGTGGTCTTCAGTGAGATGATTTCTTTGGTTCATCCGCTTCAAATATTTTTTTGTGCTTCTTGTCGTTGCCTTTGTGGATTTCAATTGGTTTGTAAGTTCTTTTTCGGAGAAGGATTTCTGGCCAGGTTTTTCTAGTTGTGGTACAAGTCGGCTGTTGTGGTTTCTTTTCAAGGGTTCTCTGGGAGTTGGGCTTTGGTTTATTTGGTCTTTCTTGTTTCTTGGCTGTTCTCGTTTTATTGTATTTGTTTTAAGATCTTGTTATTTCTTTTTCTTTCACATCCTTTGGGAATTTGTATCTTTTGAACATTTTCTTTTCATTATATCACTGAGAAGTTTCTTGTTAAAAAAAGGTAAAAGAAAAAAAAACTCCACTAGCTTGCTCTTTTGTACAATTTTTTTTGTAGAAATTTTCACAGATAGAAAAAATGTTAAATTATTTATAGAAATAGTAAAAAAAACACTGATAGACATTGATAGACTTTTAGCATCTATCAGTGATAGAAACTGATGGAAGTCTATCATTGATAGAGGTTGGTAGAAGTCTATCCGTGTCTATCAGTGATAGAAACTGATAGAAGTCTAAAATGATTAAATTTTGCTATTTTATGTAAATAGTTTCCCGTGTTTTTCTATTTTTGAAAATCCCCCATTTTTTCCTTGTCAATTAAACAGTTGTTTCTAAGATTTTATTCTTTTCCAGCTAGAATCATGGAGTTAAGAAAAGGAACTTCAATTAGTTAACTCTAATAGTCTTTTAATCTGCAAATATAGGTTACTTTACTACAATGGTCTTGGCACATGATAGTCAACTGATCTTTTTATTATATATAAGGTGGAGCGAACCTGTCATAGGGAGGTCGATGTGCTGTTTCAGTTTTTGGTTGCTTTCAGCATTGCTATATGTAAAACTTTTGTGTTACTATATTCTCAACGTATACTTTCAGCTCATTCTTGCAAATTTGCAATTATCTACAGTGATATCAAACATTATTGATCCAAATTCCAATGAAGTTTCTAATGGGAATCCGTTTGATAGAAATTAGTTATGAAGTTAACATGAACTCTTCGGGATATCAGTATCTTGAATAGGTTAAAGTAAAAACAAATTATAGTAGCACCAATTGAGATTTGCATATACCTTTTCTAGATTCCTGTAAATGAAAAAGACACACATACACATGACGTCATGCTATCTGCATGTATTTGCTGGATTTTACATGTGGATGTAAGATTTGACTTGAAATGGTAGTTGAGGTTATTAAATATTTTGAATTCAAGTAGTGAATTTTCAGCTCAATTCAACTTTTCAAGTAATAACCAATTGACTTAGTGTCAATTGATCTGTTGTTGCAATAGATTTGCTTTGAAGATTGGTGTGAAATACATTTTGAGACAGTTTCATGCCTTGCCCTGCATCAATAGTGGGATATTTCATTCATCTCTCGTATAGGAGTCTGGATTCTGTAGTGAGCTGAACAGAAAGGTAGGGTTTGCAGATCATGCAACATAGTTTTGCAAGGAGCCATGGACTGGCAGAAAAGATAGGATTTATTTGCTTCTAGTTCTCTTTCCTGACAAGCTACTAGCTTGCTGAAGTTTGAAGAATGAAAGTCTCTTGTGTCAGTTATATATTGAAGCCATCAGGTGCAATTATCTTAAGGTATATTGTCTATATAATCTCCATATGTTTTTACCTGACAAATTACACAGTAGTAAAAACAAGTTTTAGTTTACCCACCATAGGTACATCGTCAAAAGAAGGTTTAAGCACTTTTAGTTATGGCAAATGTTTAACTATCTTTTTCAATGTCATAGGTGATTTGAAAGATGGTCATTTTTATCTGTGCCTATGTACTTATTTTGAGAGAAATATTTGCTTCTAATAGTTGGGAAAATTTTTCATGAGTTTTGCTGAAAATGATAATTGCTTTCTTATTTCTTTGAAAAGGAAAAAGTTTCTTAAATAAAAGAAACACCCATTTCCAGGAAGGAAAAACACAATCAGCAAAAACAAAATAAATACAAAGAATAAAACAATAAAAAAGGAAATCGACTTCGATGTTGAAGTTCTTTTGATATTGGTTGGTAGAAAAAATAGTATTCTAACTTTTTTTGATCTATAATTTTTTTTTGAAAAGGAAACAAGTCTCTTTATTCATTAAGAAAATGAAGTGAGACTAATGGACTCACTTTCCTTGGGATATTTTTTGTGATTCTGAAAAGTAGTTGACTTTCTGGACGTGTGAATTCTCAACCATTTTGTTGCTTTCTGGTTTGTGGGTTTTCATTGATTATCCGAGACGATATCGTGTTTGGAATTGGAATGAAGACTAGATTTTTTACTATTGGACTGGAACTGTTTACCTATCAATATTGCTTCTTTTTACTACTTTGAGTTACGGGCAGAGTTTCTTTTTATAACTACTGTTCTTTTGCTAGCCTTTAGCTCAACAATAATATTTGTAGTATTATTCAAATTCTGCTTGTAAGTTTGTTTTATTTTTCATCCAAAATTAAGGACATAAGTGTTCAATCAAACAAGTTTGCTTTTTTGGTGACTACTCTATTATTGGTTTCCAATTTCTAATTCTTAGGGCAATTCTTTTAGGATTGATGTCCGGTATCCTACCAAATGCTAGTCCAGACATAGAGGACAACATGTATTTGATAGTTTGATGCAATCAAGCATCAAAGGAAGATCAAAGGATAATTTATTTCGATTGATTAATACATCCATGGAGAAGCACAATTGACAGACATTGTTCTACTTCTACTTTTATCAACCCCCGCCACACCTTCAACCCTTCCAATCTTCATTCCCTTTTGCATTCCGCTGCATTCCGTCCTTACCCTGTCACCTTCGTTCTCCCTCGATCCTTTCGACCCGCCTCCTTACTGAACCTTAGTTTCGTCAAAGATAGCTCACAATTCTTTGAGGCCTCTTCGTTCCTCACAGAAGTTTAAGCATTCAAAATTCTCTCTTCCACATTCAAAGATCCAGTTTATTAGGGGTGTTCCTTGTTGTTCTCCAAAAAGTCCCTTTATTTATAATGACTCTGGTGATGATGATGATTCAGTATTTAGTGTGAGTAGAAAAGGTTGATACACCACTTGAAATTCAACAAATCTTCCATTTTTTTTTTTCCTACTTTCGAAATAACTGAGTTGAATGAATTTTTTACCATAAAATGAAATCTCCTTAGTCTCCTTTTTTATATTTTTTTTTATAAATTATTATTGATCAATAATAATAATGTTACTTATTTTAATTTGATATACACAATAATCTTACTTTGATTAAGATTTGTATTCTTCTTTTTCTAATAAAATTTAGCAATCCAATTTTTGAAATTGTATTCAGATAGGTATACAAAAGGCTGGTATGTTTCTGCGTGCACAAAAAATATTTAGACACGTTTGGAAGAATAGGCGGGCATTTCCATCCATTTCTATAGAGCAAAGGGGAAGTTCGTAGAGCTTTCTCGACGTTTTAGAGGGGAGATGGGGCTTTTATCCCAAACATCTCCTTACTGCACACACAAACAAAAAACAGAACACAGTGCTTAATAGGGAAAACTAAGGCCTTACCTTTATATACAAAGGGTACTCCAGGGCTTTACTAATAGTTTCGAAAGTCAAGGGGCTTGAAAGCTTACCTTATTATTATGATAATTAGGAAAATGGGAAAGGTGCTGCTTTGGAATGTGGCCTGGGTCTGTGACATCAGATAGCTAGCAATCGAAGAATGAGGATGAAACAATAGCTGGGCCAATAGCAGCTACAGTGGCTGCAATAGCTATAACAAAAATTGAGAAAATATTCTCTTTTAATTGGTGACTCCTCCTCTCTTCTAGAATGCTATTAGGCGTTTTGGTTTTGCTTCTCTTTAAGAAGCACACCGGGCTTTTGTCGGAATAGGCAAGCGGTGTGCTTTATAGAAAGAACCGGACAATGGGAAGCCTTCGTCAAGTAATGGGAAGCGGGCTAGTCCCTGATAAAGCCTTGCCAACTTTAATAAATAGTTGTGGATCTCATTTTTGATAAACCTTCCGGGGCTTTTTTCCCTATTTATTGATAGTTGGATACTCCCTTGCTGTCCTAACCGAACTAGGCTCCATATGATTTTGCACTTCTCGACAAATATAATCTGTTTTGTTATTCTAAGTGGTTATTCTATTCTTGGTAATGAAGAACTTGTTATTCTTAACTCTTGGGTGCCTATGAAACTAGGAATCTTTTTTATAGTAAGATGGCAGGCAAAGTCTAGCAGCATATTCTAAAAGTTACCACAACGACATACAAACTCTTCTTCCAGACCCATTTGATCATCTAGCTGCTGTTATTTAGGTGGTATCCGGAGATCGAATTCCTCTCGGGAACACACGAAAGAAAGATATGAACTGAGTAAATATAAATGGAAAAGAGATGTTTCCAATTCATTCAAATCCGAAGCTTTTTCTACATCCATATGATCTACTAAAGTCGATCGGTATTGCCCATATAATGAAAACAGCTCTTGGTCCATAAAGTCCCAAGAACGTAAAAATTCCAACCTGTTCGATGCTTCTTCGGCCAAATACAATATATAAGTGGAACCTGTACTATGAGCAAGCTGTTCGGTGGTTCCAACTTCCGAGGAGACTTTTTCTGTTGTACATTATGGTGAAGCCTTTGCAAATTTGTTTCAAAGGATAGAAGAGAGGAAGGATGTCCAAATTCCTTCTGTATGGCCTTCTCTATCTCCTTCAATATCATCCTATCTTTCTTCAGAGTCATAATCTATTTCAGAAGTCAAAAAGGGAGAGTTTTCTTAATCTAATTTTCATTAATTACTTGTGGAGTCCAAGGAATTGGTTGGTCTTTTGTGGAATATTTTGGTAATCCATGAGACATTTTGTTTATGAGGGTTGAATTTAAGTTGTCGGTATTAGAAACTTTTAAAAAAGGTTTCTTCTTTTCATAGAAGTTTCTGACTTATCGCAAGAAGATTTGTTGGGTTTCTTATGTCTCTGTTCTGAATGATTATAAGGGGAGAAGATTTTTGTGGCCTGATTATAGTGTTAAACTTTGGTGCATTGAAGGTGATTTTATTATTACTCATTGGGCTAGTGTATCTTGGTACTGCGGTTGTATTTTTCATTGCAAAGGATAGGTTTCAAGGTTGGGCTGACTTTGTATGCATCTCCAAACTCAGAAAGATTAAACTATAAAGGCTTGGTATGCAGAATTTGAAGTATCAAGGATAAATAACGGAGCACTTGTTTGTAAAAACTCTATCATGGATTGCCTCTTTTAAACAAATGCTGAAAGATGGGAAAGGTCTGGTTTTTCTGATTTTATCGGGTAATAGAGTGACTTTGCAATCTGTTTGTTGAAGTTGGAGTTTGGATTCTTCTGAAAATTTTCTGTTAGCTCCCTCTCCAAGTTCTTGGCTGCCTTTGTTTTTATGGATATGTTTGTTTATAAGGCATTGTGTACTTCCAAGTGCACTAGTCGAGTTGGTTTCTCTATATGATTTTGGCTTATGGTCGCTTAATTGCTACTCCAATCTTTAGTGAAAGCTTCTCTCCGAATGCATGTCTTCCTATGTTTGTCCTCTTTGCATGGTTGTTTGTTCTCCAATATTTGTCCTCCCCACTGCCTCTTTTCATTTTATCAATGAAAGGTCTTGTTTCCTTTTTAGATAAAAAATCTAGTAGGTGTCTGGTGTTTGTTCAAAGTCAATTTGTTCTGCTATGGGTTGTATTTGGTTGTATTTGCTTTATTTTACTTGATTAGCAATGTTATGGGTTATACTTGGTTGTATTTGCTTTATTTTTGCTTCATTTTGTTTCTTTGTATTTTGAATATTAGTCTCTTTTCTTTTCAGCAATGAAAAGCCTCTATTCCTTAAAAGGTATCAATTTATTCGTATACAGTTAAACATACAATCAAGCATCATACAATTTTTTAACCTAACTGAGAGCAGAACTACAGACATCTGATAGTGAATCCAAAAATATCTCTTGTATGAACAACTGAGAGTAAAGAGTTTGAATGGTAAAATAGAAGAGGAAATTTAGGGAGAAACCTTACTTGTAATTGAGAATGAGATGGTTTGGGACTAACCTAGAGGTTTATGGAGATTGTCGGGCCTACAATTTTATAATTTGAATTCCATATGGATTCCCTATTTATCTTTCCTATTTTTAATTATTTTATGTTAAAATTTGATATCATTCTTCTTCTTCTTCTTATTATTATTTATTTGTTAATTATTTTAATAATTTAATAAATAATGCTAAACTTAAACTAATTATTTAACTTTGAAATTACTACTTTATTTATGGCAAATTCAACAACGAAAAAACTTAATTCATTATCCTAAATTTAAATAAAAAGTTACAAAAATACGGACTGTTACCATGATAATTCATTGATATTGTTTTCTAACCATTTTTTCACTCGCTAAATCAAAATGCATAGAGTATGTGGATGAATTATCGCTCTTTTTGGATCTGACTCTAATTCTTTGGAAGAATATTCAAATTTTAATCTCTTGCTAATTTTTCAGTCTTCTAAGAGAAGAATACGGTGCTTGTTATTAAGTGTTGCAAAATGCTTACTGGTTTAGGCCTTAACTTCGCCTGTTAGCAGAATTGTAGACGTGTTCATCATTTTCTATTATTCCAATATCAATCTTGATGCAACCACATCAAGTAAAAACTCTCCCAGAACCAGCAGGAGAGTATTTTATTATGATTGACTACGTATGCAAACATGGGGATATGATTCAATAAGTATGCAAACACAAGGGGCTAACCCTCAATTTTCTTTTGAGTTCAACAATATATAGGTTGGGGGATTCAAACGTTTAACCTCTTGGTCAATGGTACATGCTTTGTGCCTGTTGGGCAATACACAATTTGACAGGGGTTAAACCCTCTATTTATAGAAGATTAGTGGCTAACCTCATCAAGCAAAAATGAAAGATGACAAATGGGCATACAAAATTATAGCTGAACTAAACCTTTTAATGAACATTGAACAGCATGACCTGTTAATTTCTGTAGTATAACTTCACATTTTTTTTTATTCCTGGTACTGGAAACTGAGCTTGCTGTAATTTTAAAAGTCCATTCATGTTGTCATAATGAGTTTAGGAAATAACTCCTACAGTTGTATTTTACGATTGCTGAGTTTGTTACATGGATTAGCTCTAATATCATGTAATTTCCTCAATATTGCAGCTATACTTGCAGATGAGATGGGTCTGGGGAAGACAATACAAGTCAGTACTGAATATTTCTGTTAGCAGTTGTCATTTTAATGCCATTACTTCTTCTTAAATCCTTCTGATGACAGGCTATTACATATCTCGTGATGTTGAAATATTTGAACAATGATTCGGGGCCTCATCTAATTGTATGCCCTGCATCTGTTCTGGAGAATTGGGAAAGAGAACTCAAAAAGTGGTGCCCATCCTTTTCTATACTCCTCTATCATGGGGCTGCCCGGTCGGCATATGCAAAGGAATTGAATTCTCTGGCCAAGTCAGGGTTTCCTCCTCCATTTAATGTTCTTCTTGTTTGTTATTCTGTATTTGAGAGACACAGGTTGGTATTTTTTTCCCCTATTTATTTAATTTAATTTTTGTTATGTGGGTTTGTATTAGTCCTTATCATGAATGGTCTTCTGCAGTTCCCAGCAGAAAGATGAACGTAAAATTCTGAAACGCTGGCAGTGGAGCTGTGTTCTTATGGATGAGGCTCATGCCTTGAAAGATAGAAACAGCTATCGGTGGAAAAATTTAATGTCTCTTGCACGTAATGCGAAGCAACGATTAATGTTGACAGGAACGCCACTTCAAAATGACTTGCATGTACTAATCCTTATCAATTTTGTTATTACATGACCATTTTTTTAATCATGCAACAGAAGATCAACTAATAATTTTATTCATTCTATGATTTTCTTTTTCTTTCTGTTTTCTAGTATGTTGAACATAAAAAAGCTAGAAATATGTTGAAGTGTGGTAAGCATTTATCAATTGTCTTTTGAGGTCTTAAATGGCTTTGATAATGTTGAAACTCTGTGGTTTGCTAAATGTTTTTACAGATATTTACAAACATTTCTATGCCATGCAAAATAAAAAAATGTATTAGAAGTATTAGCTGCAGCATTCATCATAAGTACCAATTATGGCTTGAATCATTTTTGGTAGGAATACCTCCATTTGTTAAAAAAAAAAAAGTGTAATCATTCTAGTTGTAGTACCTTATCTCCAAGCTTAATCATTTCATGATCAAGTTATCTTTCTTCAAACAATATGGTGGATCTAGAATTTGAAACCTGATTCAGGTAGGATTATAGTAATTTAGACGAACTCCCTATTTATAAGGGATAAATACTGAAATGAGAAATTGTTTTTTTTTTTTTTTTTTTAATTTTTTTTAATTTTTAATTTAGACGAACTCCCTATTCATGTATTCCACTCATATTGATTAATGGTAAAGTTGTTTGATTCTTGGATTATTTTATTTTATTTTTTTAAACAAGAAACAATTTTTCATTTGTATATTTATCCCTTATAAATGGGGAGTTCGTCTCATGTATTTCACTCATTTTGATTGATAGTAAAGTTGTTTGATTCTTGGAAATTTCACTCCTTAAATCCCTTAGAATACACCAATTTGGTATTAGGGCGCCCACTTGAGCCAACATTGATTGTTGTTGATGGAAAACCAGAAAACTCTTGGTTACGCCGATGGTATGAGGTAGTTAAAGCTATGCTTGTTACCAGACAACACATCCTTAATTAGGAGAACTCTTTTGATTCAAGAAGAAAATACCTGATGAAATTAGATTAGTTCAGAGTTCGTTTTCTTTTTTGGATTTATGTTGCTATGGGCTAGTAAAGTGTCTTTGTTTTTTTTTGTTTTTCTTTTCTTTATTATCCAAAGAATATTATCACGTATATGATTTGTGGTCTATCTCATAGTGTGCCTGCAATTTTGAGTGATTACTGTCTTAATCGGCACGATTATTTTATTGCTCATCTGATAAAATTTTGGTCCAGGAGCTGTGGTCACTGTTGGAGTTTATGATGCCCAATCTTTTTGCTACCGAGGATGTGGACTTGAAAAAACTATTAACAGCTGAGAATAATTCTTTGATTAACCATATGAAATTCATTTTGGGTCCGTTTATTTTGAGACGGTTAAAATCTGATGTTATGCAGCAACTTGTTCCAAAGATACAGCAGGTAGGTCGGAACTTCTTTTTCTATTATTATGGCTGTCTCCTTTCAACTTTGCTGCACTTCTTTTTTTGTTGGTACTTTTAAGTTTTAATATTCTTCCTTACAATTTTTTAATGATATTTTATATTTCCTTAACACTGAAAGTTTGCTGCAGGTTCGATATGTTGCAATGGAAAAGCAACAAGAAGATGCCTACAAGGATGCCATTGAAGATTATCGAAATGCTTCACGTGGTCGCATTGGTGGAAATGCCAATACCAATTCAGATAATATATGCAGTGTTCTTCCCCGTCGTCAGATATCAAATTATTTTGTTCAGTTTCGCAAGGTGTGTGAGACATTTTCTGCTTTTATTTAAGTATGCATAAGCTTGTGCTGTGTTGACTCAATTGACTCCAGGAGAAACAGTTTTGTTACATATTTGGTCCTTTGTAGTAACATGGCGATGAATTATATTTAGAAAATTGCAGGATAATAAGTATTTACTAATCAAATTGACGACCTCTGATTAAGAAGAAAGAAAGGAAGATATTCATTTAGCATATTTACGAATTTAAACCCAACCACATAATTTGACTGTCAACTTTTATAGTAGAACTTACAGTCTTTTGTAAGTGGTTTTTTTAAGCAAAAAATATTACTATGATTGTAGACCTTGCATGTACATAATTGAAATGTATCATTTCCAAATATGAACTCCTATAACGAATATTTCTATTTTGGTAATAAGTTCAATGATCATAAGAATTTTGTACAGAACGATAAAATACCAACCTATACAAAAGTTAAGATGGGCCAAACTGATAGGAATGGTATTGAAGTGTTAGAGGGATGTTAAAGGTATATTAGTAATTAGTGGGGGGAGTTGGTTATGGAATTTAGTTATAAATAGAGATAAGGAGAATAGGGAAGGGGGCAATATTTTGGATTATGAATTAGGGATCAGTATCATCACGATTGGGAGGTTCCAAGTACCTCGAACACCTAGTTTATCTTATAATTTTGTTACCATTTATTTTTCAATATATTCGAGTTCTATCACAAACCTTTATTATTAGGCTAATGTTATCATTTTGTTCCCCGAGAGAGAGTAATGGAAGGAAAATATTTGCTTTAGCAGACAGAATCTCATTGCAACTTTCTGTCAAGACATGCACGATTATCATGCCTTGTGTCTACAAACTCAGAAATGTGATTTATGTTGCTATCACAGAAAATTAAGATCATTTGTTCATCATCGGCTCATCACTTGACCTTTTTTTATCCTAATAAAAAAATTCAATTTGTTCTTGGAAAGGATTTGAAAGTTTGCTTATTGCATATAATGAAATAAGGAGAGGGTGGATTTGAGGACTGCAAACCTTGAGCTTTGACAAATTACATCTTTTTGTAGATAATGAAATAGGGTGAAAATGCTAACTGATTAGGATCTTCTGTCTCAATGGGAAGTGAAACTTTACTTCTTTAATTACATGTTACTGTTGATATGGTCTTTTGGTCATATAAGTATCCCCAGTGTAATCTTTTGATGTGTAATCTGTACAAATGTTTATTTATATTTCCGTGACTTTTCCTTTATCTTCTATTTCTTGTTTCAGATTGCTAATCATCCTTTACTAGTACGGCGCATTTACAAAGACGAGGATGTTGTTCGTTTTGCTAAAAAGTTACACCCTTTAGGTGCATTTGGCTTTGAATGTACCGTGGAAAGGGTAGCTGAGGAACTTAAAAGTTATAGTGATTTTTCCATTCACCGGGTACTTATTTTATTAGCTCTAATTACTTTTATATAATTTGCTTTTAGATATCTACTGTCTAAATCCATATCTTCTTTTCTATTTGAAGTTATTATGATGACTGAATTGATATGTTATTTGTTGCTTTCTTTCTCTTTCACGAGGACATTATGCATGATATATTGTATTGGACTATATAGCCGGCATAACTACACATAATAATGGTCAAGCAGTATTTTTTTTTGTTTCTTTCCAAATTTAGTCTACCCGAAAGACTAATTTTACTTGGAACAGTACTATGATGGTCCATACCTTTATTTATTTATTTATTTTTATCTTTTTTTTGTTGGATGAAAAGATTGCGTCCTACAAGTGAGCAAGGCCATTAAAGAACAAATACTAAAAACGTGGAGATCGTACAATATTTTTTCTTCAAAGAAACCAGAAATATGAAAACATAAACTAGGGCATACAAAACAAGTCCACAAAAGAGGAATTCCAATCTAAAAGAATAAAACCAAGTTGATAGTTACAAAATATCTGATGAACAAACATCCACAAGGAGATATTGATAAAATTAACAACCTCTCAAGGTCTCTTGTAACGACCGAATCCTTACATATTATGGTCCGACCGCTACGACATGCATGCTTAGACTTTTCTATTATGAGATGAGTTTTGGTAAAAATCTCAAAAGAATATATCTAAGATTTTATTAATTAGGTAGAAAACTATATAAAAAGTTTATTTTACAAAACACCAGGATCCATAAAATATTAGCGTAGTGATACAAAAATGCATATGCCTATAATAGTGAGTTT
The DNA here is from genome assembly GCF_027475165.1 of Benincasa hispida. Classification (NCBI taxonomy): domain Eukaryota; kingdom Viridiplantae; phylum Streptophyta; class Magnoliopsida; order Cucurbitales; family Cucurbitaceae; genus Benincasa; species Benincasa hispida. The sequence goes on along the minus strand of NC_143484.1, from coordinate 2,444,058 downwards.
GATGGTTGGCCATTTGAGCGACGTCTAGTTCTGCCACCTACGCTGTGTCCTTACCTACAAAGTCTGTAAAAATAGGATGAGTATATAATATACCCAGTAAGTAGTTCTCACAGAAGGTAGTGACCAAATGCACAATCACATGTAACATGTTCTGAAAACATATGATTGGGACCGAAAACATATAATAACATGTGGTGGTCGGTTATGCTTCTAATGTAAATTTCTCCGCCCTGATAGGAAGATGAGGACTTAGGCGGAAACTAACCCATCTGATGATTAGCGGGTCATGCAGTCAGTAGGGCCAGAGTCGCATCCAACATCACTAACGTAAATTTCTCCGCTTTGATAGGAAGATGAGGACTTAGGCAGAAACTAGCCCATCTGATGATTAGCGGGTTATGCAGTCAGTAGGGCCAGAGTCGCATCCAACACCAACCGTTAACATAACGTAAGATTGGACTAGAGGGGTACAACCATACATACCTTGTTAGTCCCTAGCATAATCTTGACATAGAATTGGGTCTAGAGGGGTGCAACCATACATGTCCTGCTAGCCCTAGAAGCATAACCTTTATCTAATTAAAATTTAATCTTATGAACAAACATAATGCATGGGGTCCCTTGTTGATAAACGTATTTTAAACATGTAATGCAACATAACAATCACATAATTATGCAACATATTAAAGGTACACTACCATGAAACACTGGTGAGATAACTACTTACCTTGACTGCGATCCTAATTATTCCTTATTATTCCTTATGGTTTGATCAGTAGAGCTTTCCCTCTTAAACTAGAAGGAAATTTGGGCAGCACCTCACCGGAGCTTTATCTCTTCTAACCTCACAGAACTTCCTCACTCACACGATTCTTTGTTACTAAGATTTGTTTGAGAATGGGTTAAATTTTCAGACAAAGGGTCATATTTACAGTGGTTTTCAGCTCTTCTCAGTGTGACAACTCATCCTATAAATGTCTTCTTTAAAATTACTAGGGTTTAAGAATTTCTCTTAATAAGACACCTAATTTTTGGCTTACGTTTGCCCTTACGTCATCAACCTTTGTTTGTATTCAATTTTAGGGTTCTCCATGTATAATCTATAAGATCGTGGCCAAATTCAACACATAATCCACGCTTCTGTCCAAATCTCGCTGTCTCTGTTCTCAGAATCTCGCTCTCTCCAGCTTTCTCGTTGGGAAACTTGCTCTCCAATTTTCTCTTCAATCTCTCTCTCTCTGTTCTCAGAATCTCGCTCTCCAATTTTCTCTTCAATCTCGCTCTCTCTGTTCTCAGAATCTCGCTCTCTCCAGCTTTCTCGCTAAGAAATCTCGCTCTCCAATTTTCTCTTCAATCTCGCTCTCTCTGTTCTCAGAATCTCGCGCTCTCCAACTTTCTCGCTGAGAAATCTCGCTCTCTCCACTCTCGCTCTCCAATTTTCTCTTCAATCTCGCTCTCTCCAGCTTTGTCGCTGGGAAACTCGCTCTCCAATTTTCTCTTCAATCTCTCTCTGTTCTCAGAATCTCGCTCTCTCCAGCTTTCTCGCTGGGAATCTCGCTCTCTCCACTCTCGCTCTCCAATTTTCTCTTCAATCTCGCTCCCTCTGTTCTCAGAATCTCACTCTCTCCAGCTTTCTCGCTGAGAAATCTCGCTCTCTCCACTCTCGCTCTCCAATTTTCTCTTCAATCTCGCTCTGTCCAGCTTTCTCGCTGAGAGTCTCGCTCTCTCTACTCTCGCTCTTTCCAATTTTCTCTCCAATCTCGCTCTCTCTATCTTTCTCGTTGAGAGTCTCGCTCTCTCCACTCTTGCTCTCTCCAATTTTCTCTCCAGTCTCGCTCTCTCCAATTTTCTCTCCAACCTCGCTCTTTCCAATCTCGCTAGTTTTCGCGCGTGGGTTGCCTTCACCGCTTGTGACACGTGGACTCCACTTCTCTCTTTTTCTTTATCTTTATCTTTTTATTTATTTATTTATATTTTATTTTCCTGCTTTCTAAATTAGGGTTAGGGTATTACATTTATTATCCACTTAAATAAAATTTCAACATTTAATTTCTTGTAGTGTATGCGTACAAATTTAGGTTGTTACATCTCTCCCCCCTAAAAATCTTACTGTTTCTCTTTAATCAAACGCCCTATTAAGTTGCAGAAAGGGGAAAAAAAAAGATCTTGCCCCATAATTATTCCCTTATTGCGTAAAGGGGTAATTCAAAAGCACTCTGTTACTAGAAGCACAACATCTGCTTCAAGCTAAACAAAGACCAAAAGAGCTCAAGTTTTAGTTCCAAAAGGAGTAAGCAAACTTCATTTCCTCAACAAATGGTCAATGTCCTCCCCGATCTCCTACAAAGAACACACCATTGGAAGACATCACCAAAGAAGAATGTCTCTTGATACGATCCAAGGTGTTCTCACTCTCCCATGCAACATCTGCCAAGTAGAGATTAGAGAAGTACATTTTAGGAATTCTATCCTTCAGAGAGAGAATACAAAAATTGCCAAGGCCCAATTGCCAAAAATCAGGTACAAGTGGAAAAAGATGAGGGAAAAGAACTTAGTTCCAACAATTCAAAGAGAAGCATTGAAATCACAGAACAAGGGACTTAGAAGAAGCTTTATCACGGTTCACAGCACACCAATCCCAACTTATTTAGTTTTCCTTTTTCGAGAACTTTGTGAAAATTTCATTTGAACACAAAGGAAAGACACCCCAAGGGAAGGGGTGAAGGAATCCCTGTAATAATCATGCAAAGACTATAATAACAAAAGAATCTGTGTGATTTGAACTCCACCAAGAAGCAAAATGTTGCACACCAATACAAATTGAATCTCCTTTTGGCATCTTCTCCTAAAATAATTCTAAGGTTTCACTCCGTCCAAGTTAACCAAAGGGTAGCTCTCACAGCACACATCCAAAGGGTTTTTGCTTTTCCTTTTGAGTCTGATACCGATCAAAGCTTCCATCAACAATTGTCCATTCTACTCAGAAAATATAACGAGATACCCAATTCTTTGAAGATAAAGGTCTAACCCTCGTCGGCAAAAGGTCAGTGAACAACAAGTGAGCTAAACCCAATCTAGGACCAACAACATTCAAAAGTGTAGATGAATTCCACAAAAGCTCCATCAAGCCAAATAACGGATCCACCGTTAGGGGACAATTTAAAGATGTTATGTAAACCCTCTGTAGCCTGCTTAAACTTGATAAGTGTGGTCCAAAAACTTTGGAGGTAAGGATGACCTCGGGGGAGGGTGGATCAGAATGGCTTCTCCACTTTCTTGGGTTGGGTTTAGGGTTTCCTCCTAGAAGGGAGCACATCCTTGCTATTGTGTTGAAAGAGAAAAGCTACCCTGTGAATATAAGACCATAGTGATAGCCACAAGCTAAAAAGGATGAGATTAAAACCAAAATGAGTTTAGCTTAGTAGTAATTGGCATGCAGTCCTAGTCCTATTCCTTCCCTTGACCTTGGAAAGTTTGATCCCCCATCTCTGCGAATGTTGTAAAAAAAAGAAAGAGATTTACAAGTCCTATTTGCCTTTAGTCTTGTTCCTCCAAGGGCTTTTTTGGAGTTGTTTTGGTCTTTTATGATGCAATCTTGTTAGTTTTTTGGTTTCGATGTTTCTTTTTGTTTGGCCTGAGTTGCTTTCGTTTGGTTAGTCTCTTAGTTTCTTATGGGGCTCTCCCTCTAAGTTTTTGTGCTTCCTATTTGAAGGTTTTCTTCTTTTTGGCCTGTGTTAATGTTTATCTCCATTATTTGTCTTATATTTGGAGATTTTGTATTTTGGAGCAGTAGTTTCTTTTCATTATTTCAATGATTTTATGTTTCATCAAACAAAAAAAAAAAAAAAAAAAAAAAAAAAAAAAAAAAAAAAGAAAGAAAGAAAGAAAGAAAAAAAAAGAAAAGTATGAGATTGAAGCATTAGGAGTTAGCTCAGGAGATGTTAGTGACGGACATTCCAACTCGCCCACTACTAATTTTTTAGTTCTGTTTGACTAGTTTGCAAGAAATATTGTAGTTGGCAGTTCTGTGTGGACTATCAAGCGTTTAACAAAAAGGTAGTATTGGATAAATTTCCAACGATTAATGGCTGTATGGTGAAATCGCATTCACTAATCATTTTTCTTTAGTTTGCGATTATTTTTCTTTTCAAGTTTCTTTGAATCACGGAACTTAATGGTTCTTTTCATTCTTCCTTACAAGTGGACATCAATGATAGAGCCTTATGTTTCTCTTTGGTTGTGATGTGTCTTCCATTCTTCTATTTGCAGTTATTACTTTCTTATGGCATCACTGACAGAAAGGGAGTTCTATCAGATAACGAGGTGCTACTTTCGGCAAAGTGTCAGGTATCAATTTGCCACATCTGATGCTTGAGTTATTTGGCTTTAGATTTTGTGCTTTGCTAAATTGTTTTTGAACTTCGTTTTCTTTTTTTTTTTTTTTTTTTTTTTTTTGAATTGATCCACATTTACTTTTGTCAAAATATAGGAATTAGCGCAACTACTTCCTTCACTGAAGCAAGATGGACATCGAGTTCTTATTTTCAGTCAATGGACATCAATGCTCGACATCTTGGAATGGACATTGGATGTGATCGGGTTAACTTATAGACGACTTGATGGAAGGTATCACCTCAGCTGTATATTTCTTTGGTTGACCTTTCTTAGTTGTAACAGAAAGGATTGAAATAACTTGCCTCTACCATTTGTATATTTCAATCTACCTTTGTGAGAGGTCGGAAAATAGTTTATCAACTCCAGCCATCCCTTAAACTCTTTAAGCGCTTCAAGGCTGATGTTTCATTTGGAGATAATCCTCTTAGCATGAATTGAATCAGATATTTTTTATTCCGATGAATACTCTTAGAAAGGCTATATACCTAAAAGGAAAGTATCCTAATAAGAATAAAATGAATTCCTTAATGATTTTACAACACATCAACATATTTACAACCAACACTTTCTCTCAAACTGGTTTAAATATATCTTCCATTGTAAGCTTGTCAATCATTCTTTCAAATTATACTTTTAGTAGCCCTTTAGTCAACACATAAGCAATTCCTTCTGTACTAGGGAGATACGAAATACACATCATACAGTTTCAATTTTCTCCTTAATGAAGTGTTTATCGACTTCTAAATGCTTTGTCCTATCATGTAAAATTGGATTACATGCTATAAAGATGGTAGCCTTGTTGTCACAATACACCCGTATAGAAGTCTTTTGAAAGACCTTCAATTCTTCCAATACTCTTTTTATCCATATTCCTTCATATACACTATGAGCTAGAGCTCTAAATTCTTCTTTAGCACTACTTTTGGCAACTGCGTTTTGTTTTTTGCTATGCTAAGTGACTAGATTACCTCGAAGAAATGAAGAATAGCCAGAAGTAGATCTTCTATCTATTGTACTTCCTGCCCAATCAGCATCAGTATAAACTTATCTGGAGATGGTTGTGTTTCTTAAACAATATGCCCTTTCTTGGAGTTCCCTTTAAATATCTCAAGATTCTATATGCATTTCAAAGTGGACGTGTCTTGGCGAGTGTATGAACTGACTTACCATGCTTAATGCAAAAGCAATATCTGGACGTGTGTAAGACAAATGAATAAATATTCCCACAAGTCTCTGGTATCGTTCCCTATCCTTTACTTTCTCATTTTCTGCAACTTTCAGTTCCAAATTTGGTTCGATAGGTGTCTCGACTACCTTGCACCCAAGTAAATTTGTTTCTTCATCCTTTGATTCACAAAGATGTCCTTTTTAGATCTCGAAAATTCCATCCCTAGGAAGTATTTTAACGTTCCTAGGTCCTTGAACTAAAATGCGCCAGTAAGCTTTTTCTCAAACATGGTCAATTTTGCTTCATCACCACCTTTAAGAATAATGTGAAGTATTTTATCGTTCCCTATCCTTCACCATCTGCATAGACAATCAAAATCACAACCCTATTATTTGCAGAATGCTTGTGAAACTATTAGGTACTCAAGCACCTTGGAGAACCACATCTCAAAGCTAGCTATATTGGGGTGGGAGCCAAGTCACTCAAGTACCACAGTGGTCATCCCATTCTAACCAATATGGGACAAAGGCATCCCATATTACCTTGGTTCCTAACAATACCCCATCATCCGGAAAGTCGACGTCCCGATGACTACTCCAGTACTTCACTCGGCCACACTTGGTCAAGACCCTCCACCGGTTCCACTCCGAAACGTCAACAACTTGGCTCTAATATCATTGTTAGATACTTAAGCACCTTGGAGAACCACACCCCAAAAGCTAGCTGAAGTTTTTTTTGGATGATATTGGTTTTTCTTATATTCAAAAGGACCCAATAATGGGTAATTATACTACAAGAGAAATTCCAACTAAGCAAATTAATTAAAAAGGAAAGCACAAAAAATCATAATTAAAAATAATAATTAAGACAAATATATACTAAACACAAATCTACACTCCCCCTCAAGTTGGGTTGTATATCGAATACAATCCAAGCTTGGAATTGAATTCATCAAAATTTCTCTTTGGTGAGAATGTTAGTAATTTGATGGTGAGATGGAACATAGTTTAGTTCCACTATGTTCTTGTTGACCTTCACAGCTATGAAATGTCGATCTATCTCTATGTGTTTTGTTCTGTCATGATGGACTGGATTCTTCGCTATGCTGATTGCTGCTTGATTGTCACAAAGTATTTTGAACAAACTTTGAGTTTCTATCCTTAGTTCTTCCAAAAGCTTCAGAATCCACATCCCTTTACAAATTCCTAATGCTGAAGCTCGATATTCAGCCTCTGCACTACTTCTAGCTTCAACTAATTATTTTTTGCTTCTCCAGGTGACTAAGTTGCCCTATACATAAGAGCAATATCCAGATGTAGATCTTCGATCAGTTAGCTCTCCAGCCCAACTAGCATCAATATAAAGTTCTACCATTCTGTTTGATGATTTTTTAAATAATAGTCCATGACCTGGAGTACCTTTCAAAAAATCTTGTTAATAGCCTTCAGATGATGTTCATTTAAACTGTTCATGTGCTGACTAACAATGCTCACAGAATATGATGTCTGGTCTGATATGTGACAAATAAATTAACTTTTCCACAAGCCTTTGATACATGCCCTTGTCAACTGGGCTAATCCCTTCAATCTGGTCTTGGCCTAAATTTGGATCTATAGGTGTTTCAGCAGGTTTACAACAGATTTTCAGTCTCCTTTAGCAAGTCTAGAATATATTTTCGTTGAGAGATGACAATACCATCTTTAGATCTCGCCACCTCCATTCCTAAAAAATATCTCAAACTTTTCAAGTCTTTGATTTCAAACTTAGTTGCAAGCATCTTTTTCAAATTAAGGATATTTGATGGATCATTTTCGGTGATGATGATGCTATCTACATATACAATCAGGATTGCAGTTTTGTTGTTTGTAGATTTCACAAATAGAGTATGATTAGTTTGATATTGATGATAACCACTTTTAATCATAACTTTGGCAAATCTATTAGACCAAGCACAAGGAGATTGTTTTAATCCATATAAAGACTTTCTCAACTTGCATACCAAGTCTTTGTTAGACTCATTTTCCATTCCAGGAGGAACTTGCATATAAACTTCTTTTTCAAGATCACCATTCAAAAAGGCATTTTTGACATCAAGTTGATGAAGGGGCCAATTTTGATTTACTGCTAAAGATAAAAGGACACGAATAGTGTTTAATTTAGCAACAGGAGCAAAAGTCTCCTGATAATCGATACCATATGATTGAGTGAAGCCTTTAGCCACAAATCTTGCTTTGAATCTTTCAACATTGCCATCTAACTTGTATTTAGCTATGAAAATCCATTTGCAGCCAACCGGGTTCTTTCTAGGAGGAAGTGTGAGTCCACGTTTCATTACTTTCAAGAGCTTTAATTTCCTCACTTACAACCTTTTTCCACTTAGGATCCTTAAGTGCATCTTGGATACTGTGTGGAATTTGAATATTGTCCAATTGAGTTATGAAGACTTTATACAACGAATTTAATTTTCCATATGCCACATATTTTTTCAATTGGATGGCTAGTATAACTTCTAACACCTTTCCGTTGAGCAACTAGTAGTGATGTATCATCAATCAAAGGCACCATAGAATTGATGTTCTCATAAGTGGAATTCAAAGAAGATTTGTCTGATTCAGGTCGTTGACATTTAGAGTCTTGTAAGGTAGACTCTTTCCTTCTCGAGTAGGAGTTTGACTTTGTGAGACCAAAGGTTCAAATTCAGAATCTTGTGAGACTTCAAGTTCAGAAGCAATAAGTGGGACGTGTACTCAGAAGTTTAGAGAGAATGATAATTCTTATTCACTTAATGAGGTTGAAGATACATATATATAGGTAATTAAGAAACCCTAATCTAGGAGATATGGAATTACAATAAAGGACACCTAATTAAATTTACAATATAAATACATATTAATAAATACATATCATAACACTCCCCCTCAAGCTGGAGCAAATATGTCAATCATGTCCAGCTTGTTGCACAGATAACTTATTCTTGTTTCGTTTACCGCTTTAGTAAGTAGATCTCCCAACTGATCACCAGTCTTCACATATCCTGTAGATATCAACCCTTCTTGTATTTTCTCGCGAATAAAATGACAATCCACTTCAATATGTTTAGTTCGTTCATGAAACACATGATTGGATGCAATATGAAGAGATGCTTGATTATCACACCATAATTTAGCTGGCACAGTAACACTGAAGCCAAACCCATCTCAGACAAAAGGTGATGTATCTATACTATTTCACACACAGATTGTGCCATCGCTCTATATTCTGACTCAGCACTCGAACGGAAAACTACATTCTGTTTCTTACTTGTCCACGACACCAAATTCCCTCCTACAAAAACATAATATCCAGAAGTTGATCTCCTTATCTTCTCGAGATCCAACCCAATCAGCATCTGAGAAACATTCAACTATTGTATGACCATGATCTCTATATAAGATCCCATGTCCAGATGCAACTTTCAGATAACATAGGATTTGTTCAACTGTAGCCCAATGGTCCACAATAGGGGAAGACATAAATTGGCTAACAATACTCACAGAATAAGCAATGTCAGGTCGTGTCACTGTTAAATAGTTCAACTTCCCAACCAATCTCCTATATCTCTCAGGATCTTTAAGCACTTTGTAAGTTGCAAATTTGGTATCATCGAAGTACTACATGGTTTGACTCCTAGTTTACCTGTCTTAGACAATAAATCAAGTATGTATTTCCGTTGAGATAGGTAAATACCTTTCTTGCTTCTCATCACTTCAATACCCAAGAAATACTTTAATAATCCCAAATCTTTGGTATGAAATTGACCCTGGAGAAAAGTCTTGAGGGAGGATATACCTGATACATCATTTCTAGTGATAACGATATCGTCAACATATACAACAAGCAAAGTAATACCATTATTAGATTGTTGATAGAATACAGAATGATCAGACGTGCTCTTCTTCATACCAAAGCATTCGAGTGCTTGACTAAACTTACCAAACCATGCACGAGGACTTTGTTTTAGTCCATACAAGGATTTTCGAAGGCGACATATCTTATTAGTCTCCCCTTGAGCAACAAACCTAGGTGGTTGCTCCATATAGACTTCCTCTTGAAGATCACCTTGTATAAAAGCATTCTTAATGTCAAGTTGATGCAAAGGCCAATTGTAAGAAGCAACCATCGAGATAAACAGTCGAATGGAAGTTAATTTAGCAATGGGAGAAAATGTGACATAATAATCAGTCCCATAAATCTGAGTATAATCTTTGGCAACCAAACGAGCTTTCAACCGAGCCACTGTCCCATCAGGATTAACCTTGATAGCAAACACCCATTTACACCCAATAACATTCTTTCCATCGGGCGTAAAATTAGATCCCAAGTACCATTATCATCTAAAGCAGTCATCTCCTCAATCATTGCACTACGCCACCTAGGATGAGATAAAGCTTCATTGATAGATTTAGGGATAGAGGTGGAATTAAGTGATGTAAGAAAAGAATAAGTGGGGGAAGACAACTGTTATACAAAACAAACGAAGAAATAGGACAAGTACAGGTGCGTTTACCTTTTCGAAGGGCAATGGGAAGATCATCACTCGGTCCTGGATCAGATGTCGAAGAGGCCGGTGGTGGAGGACATGGATCTGAAGGTGGCTGTGGAGGACGCCTGGAGTAGACTCGATTAAATGGGGGATCAGGAGGAAGAGATACAGAGGAAGGTGAAGGAGAGGATGATGGAGAAGAGGTAACCTCGTAGATAAAAAGATCGTCATCTTCCCTCGAACATGGACTCAACGGTGATGGACTAAAGGGTATATCTTCGAAGAATGTAACATCCGGGGCTACAAGATACCTGTTCAGAGTAGGACAATAACAACGATAACCCTTTTGAACACGTGAATAGCCTAAAAAAATGTATTTCAAAGATTTTGGATCTAATTTAGTACGATTTGGATGAATATCCCGAACAAAACAAACAGAACCAAAGATCTTAGAGCAACGGGAAACAAAGATTTTCAAGATCAGAGGCAACAAGTAAGACATTTTCAATGATTGAAGGGATATCAGGCAAGACATTTTCAATGGTTGGTGGGACATCAGACGACATTTTTGAGAGAAGATGAAATAAGAGTAGAAGGTTTGTTACTTGGAGTTTGAGAATCATCCCCTGGAGTATGAGATTGGATTTGTGATCAGCTATTTGGTCTCTCATTTCATTGAAGCTTCTTCTAATATAAAACTTGAACTCAAAATTCAGATCAATAGGATCCTTTTGTAGTAATTCTCCACCGAATTAGAACTTTCTGTACTTGGCATTGAAGAGCTAGTAAGATTAGGACAAACAACATTTGGGAGTGGGATAGATACATCCCAAAAATTAACATCATCTAAGTTTAATTTCTCTCCCTGAAGATAATTTTTGGTGAAAAAAGGTTGGTTTTCCTAAAACGACACGTCCACTCACATAAATTTTTTTGGTAAAACATTTATATCCCTTTTGGCTAGAGGCATTGCCTAAAAAAAATACATTTAATAATCCGACAATCTAATTTTGATTGAAAAGAAATAGGAAGATGCACATAACTAGTACACCCAAAAACTTTGATAGGTAAATCAGAGTACAAACGAGTAGTTGAATAAAAATCTTTTAAAGTAAGTAATATTGAGTAAATGTCTATTTTTATGTTCTGCAATCCCATTTTGTTGAGGGATATTCGGATAAGTGGATTGGTGAACAATGCCTTTACTTTTAAAAAACTCACACAAATGTTCATTGAAATATTCAGTCCCTTTATCAGATGAAAGATGCCTATTTTTGTTGAAAATTGAGTTTCAATCATATTGGGAAAATATTGGGAAACATCCTTCATTTCTGACTTTTTTGTTAATAAATAAATCCATGACAAACAAGTGTGATCATCAATAAAAGTCAAGAACCATTTTCCATTGAGTTAAAATTTTGTTGGGACCCCAAATATTGCTGTGAATTAAGTAAAATGGTTTTGAAGGCAAGTATGGTTTTGTTAAAAAAGGGGAGCGACGACTTTTTGTAAAAGTACAATTTTCATAATGAAATTGAGAACAATCAATCTCTTTAAAGAGATTGAGAAACAGATATTTGAGATAGAGAAAACTTGGATGTCTTAGTCTGAAATGCTAGAGCACAATTTGTTCTTTTACAAAAAGAGAACTAATACTACTAAATACTCGAGTTTAGAAGGTTCATCAAAATAGTAAAGACTGGCAAGTATCCTAGCACGTCCAAACATTCTCTCCAAGGTTTGGTCATGAAAAATGCAATGAGATTCAAAGAAAACAACACGACAAACTCTTTCGAAAGTTTAATAACAGATAAGAGGTTGTAGACTAATATAGGAACATGTAGAATAGAGTTTAGGGTTATATCTTTAGTTAATATAATGATTCATTTTCCTGCAATCAATGAGCAACTGCTATCTGCAATTCTAACTTTTTTATTGCAATACGAGAGAGAATAAAAGTTAGAGATGGATGAACTAGTCATATGATTAGAAGTTCTAGAATCAATAATCCATGGAGAAGATTTATGGGAAGAGAAAACCTAAGGATAAATACCGGATTGCGTTAACTAAACACAAGAATTATTAAATAAGAAATTGGTTGATAGCAGTGCAATAGTTTGATGAATTTGCTCCTTTGACACGGTAACACAGATGATAAGTAATAGCAAATAATAAACTTTGAGATTCAAACAGAAAATAGGAATAAAAAAACACAATTTAGTTTCTTTGAACGGAGCAGGTTTTTGTGAGCTGAACTCAACTGATTTAGGTAGGCCGAACTGGTCAAGGTACTGTCTGACCGAACTGGTTTTTGCAGACCTAACTGAACCAAGTTTTGTGGACTGACCAAATCTGAGGCAAGTTATTGTGAAACCTCGATAAAAATTTGGTTTGTGACAAGAAACCTACGATAAACACCCAACCCATGAACACAAACAAGGAACCTGTCAAGAACGAAACACCCAACATGAACAAGCGATTGGAGATATGCAGACGGCTGGATCTGGGAGTGTGTTAGGTACTTGCTGACAGACAGATGTGAGTTCCAGGTTGATGGATAGATGTGGGTTCCAGGTCAACGGACGAACCTGAGATGCGTGGATCTGGGAGCGCATGGATAGACGACTCTGATGTGGTCGACGCTGCATGGATCTGGAGTGCTGGACAGCGAACGGCAAATGGTGCAACGAAGTTGGGCAGCAGTGGCGGTAGCTGGAGTGGCGTGGGATAACTACACTAAAACCCTAATGAGCTTTGGAAGGAGTGATGTTGAAAAAGCTAGGTTTTTGTTTTTTGTTTGTTTTTTTTCCTCTCTGTTCCCCTCCTAGCGTTAATGTCGAATGAAATCAAATATTTTGTATTCCAACGAATAATCCTGAGATACAAAGCCTTCTTATAGACGAGAAAGACTATACATAAAAGGAAAGTACCCTGATAAGAATAAAATAACATCGTTAATGATTTTACAATGCATCAACACATTTACAACCAACAAATATATTACCTCATAAAATAATCTTGCATAAAATTACGTGCTTGCCCATATATATATTTGATTTATTTTCAATTACATCAGTCAACGACCCTTATTATGCTAAAATTCTTTACTTCAATATTTTATCTTCTTTAATGCAGTTTTCCTCGTAGAAAAGTCCCAAACTCAGCCGCATATTAAGAAGTGATCGTTTTGTGATTCACTCGTATACATATATATATTCAACTGGTCTTTGTGTGTGTGTGTGTGTGAAAGCTATCATTGGAACATGGCAGTGAAGAAACTTTTGCTCAATTTTCATTCCGGAAATATGCATTATAAATTGTAACATTGTAACATTATAATTATTCTATGTAAAAATTTAGACCGACATCATTTGTACTTTTTATGGAGTACCATTCTTTGCTTGCGCATAGAGATATTGAATTTTATGAAAAATTTCAAGCATCTAAGATCATATTATATTGGACTTCCATTTTGAGTTCTTTCTTTATGACAGCACGCAGGTAGCAGAACGACAGACAATAGTTGACACTTTCAATAACGACACTTCTATATTTGCATGCTTGCTTTCTACTAGAGCGGGGGGACAGGGCTTGAACTTAACTGGAGCCGATACCGTTGTCATTCATGACATGGATTTCAATCCACAGATAGACCGTCAAGCGGAAGATCGTTGTCATCGAATTGGCCAAACCAAACCTGTCACTATATACAGGTATTCCCTTACCACCTTCCAATCGAATTCTGCTTTACTTTTCGATGCTACAAATTTTGAATTCTCAGCACCTGGAGGGCAGATGTTCGACTTCATATACTTGAGTCTTCTGCAGGTTGGTCACGAAGGGGACAGTGGATGAAAATATCTATGAGATAGCAAAAAGGAAGTTAGTCCTTGATGCTGCAGTTCTGGAGTCGGGTATCGAGATGGATAATGAGGACGAGTCATCGGAGAAGACCATGGGGCAGATATTATCAGCAATTCTTCTTGGTTAGAGATTTTGTTACTGATGACTATCTTTGTCTTGACGTAGCCGAAGGCAAAACTCTTGTTCTCTATGCTTGGTAGCCATTCATGTTCAAAAGTTAGGTTCATTATCGTCGTAGCTGCTCCTTGAGGTGGTAACATTATTGGGGCACGAAACAATAGAGCTATCTAAAGTGTTAGTTTGTCCAATTTCAGATAGATGTGACATCACTAATGGCAACTAGTTTTAGTTTAGGTTATACACATGTAATGTATAGGAGATGGTACCTTTATAGAAGTAAAAGTTGTTTTATTTGCAATTGATGGTTACAGACTTTTCAATTTGTTAGGATAAGAATGTAAAATATTCAAATGGATTAAATACCATTAAATATTCAAATCGATTAATACCATTTTGATCCATTCTAATATGTATTAGACCTTATACTTAAACGTTCAAATTTAGTATGGAGAGTGGAGGCACTTCAAACATGGAAGGACGAAGATGCACGCACCCCAGTGTCGGGGCATTGTGGCACGACTCTGGGGTTGGGGGCAAAATGAGAGTGTTGCAGCGTTAGGCATTTTATATATATACATTTTTAGTCGTTTTAGGTCATTCTATCCCCGAATTTGGTAGTTCCACTTCCAACCTTCATTTCCAAAGACATATTTATTTCAACTTCTAAGTGCTTCTATCTTAGGGTAGGATTGAGAAACATTTAGTCTTAGTTGGGGGACTTGAATTTCAATTCTATGATGTATGCTTGATATTTTTCTGTTTTTGAAATGCTATATCAATTTCTATGTTTTGAATTTATGGGCTTTTGGCCAATTCTCATTTATTCTTTGTTTACTAGAGAATGAGAATGCAACTAATGTGTTTTTAATCTCAAAGGAGCAAGGGTTAAAGTATGCTTAGGTGTGATTTAGGTGGTTTAGAATAATCTTTTCACAAATATTGCATGATTAACTAATTTCATGAACAAATCGATTGGTAACTTATGCCAAACGGATTATTAAGTCGACTTAGTTAGATTACCTATCTTAATGCGGGTGCGTAATTGATATGGAGACTGATGAACCCAATTAGTTGAACATTTGGGATGATTCAGAAATTAATCATGCATTACTAAATTGAACTGCAAAAAGACTAATATCTATCACCAAGGTCTATTGGAGTGACAACAAACTTATGGTCTCATAATACAATTCTAAGCAAGCATATAGGATCAAAATAAATATGCAAAGGGCTTGGAGATGTAATAAAAATTTTAAGCAAAATTTTCAAAAATATCACGAAAATTATGAATCTTTCATCCGACCTATTCTTATGCGAAAACAATTCCTACGAGTGCATCATAGGCTTGTCATCATAAGGAACACAACAAGACAAACTTAAACAAACTAGCATTGTCCAAACATAGCGCTCAAAGATCCCAAATAATATTATCAATAAAAAATTCAACCCAAAAATTTGAAAATAAAGGGCCCAAAAATACAAACATCCTACCCCCAATTTTTAAAAATACACATTGTACCCAATGTGATCAGAAATAAAGCACGAGGGATCAGAATACTTTCCTGAACAGCGAAGTGAAGGAAGGACGTGAAGGAATTCATACATGAGGATTTCCACGAGCAGTAGAATGATCGTTCCAAATTCCATTCGTATTTGAACATACATAATTACAATCAAGAAACAGAAACTTACAGGTCATGCACAAAACAAAATTACAGCATGCTTACAAAAGAGATCAAGGGATAAAGTATCATACCTTTGAAGACTCATCTTCAAACTCCCTTGATCATGAACGCTCGTTCAATCTCCAAGACCGCAACATACGAACGCTCGAACATAGCGATCACAACACAGAACAATCAACGGCAAACTCGAACACAACAAACTCCAAGAACACGAACCCAACGAACGACCTCCAAAAACCTCGACTCAGTCGAATTGAGTAAGACACCACCACAATGACTACCTTGGTATTCTCGGTGTGAGAATTCAAAGTGTGGGCTCTTTGTGGATTTGGTGAGAGGACGAGATCGGAGGAATAACAATCATGTAAATGATTGAGCAAGTGAGAGATGACAAGTCTATCGTATAGACGAATGCCCAACCATTTAGCATATGCTCCACCATCGTATAGAAAATGCTCCGCGATTGTTTAGCTAATAGCTAGTTGAGTGAACTATCGTGTAATGTCAATTCATGATCGTGTAGTCTCTCTTCAGGTATCGTATAGGGAATCCTATTCACTTGACAACCAATCGTGAGTAATTCCGAGAATAGAAAATCTCAAATCTCAATCATACTAATTTTGGAAAACATTTTTCCTTTTATGTCACGGTTACCATGAAACTACCAATAACCTCCCACTCAATTTGTTATTAGAGAAAAAGATATAATTATCCAATAATTAATATTATTATAAATATATATGATAACCAACTTACCATATTATATATATAACCTATAGTTTTAATATTTCATCTCATGAAACATATAAGCCATAGTTCTTTTTCTATTTCATGGTACTGAATGTAAATTTTATTTACATTAATCCTCCACTTGATGTATCTCATACATCACACCGATGATATCATATATAATTGAATTTTCTCTTGCCAATTTGAAATTTTCAAATCAACACCAAGAACTGATTCTCAACTTGAATCCGTTGAGCTAGCAAGGGGACCTTATGGACATGTAGCTTGAAGCTCCAACGACACGTGAATAACTGACTACACTCTTTAGTCAAGGGATCCACCACCCGTTAACTGTCGGACACTCCACTAAAGACCGACAGTTGAACTCTCCTTACTACAAATATATTGTGTCCATATCAATCAATCAACAGTGCGATAACCCTTCACAGCTAGCTCGTAAGTATAACTGGGCCAATAACTGTTATGCCCCTGTAATTACATCTAACTTCTTAAGTACCACTTATCCCTCTAATGAACATAAGTCATAGTCCTACTATGACTAAGTTCTCTCTTCTAAAGAGAAGTTGTGGCCACTATGTTCAAGATCCGGAATCAGCCCTTAAGGGAGCAATCTATCTACTTACCCCTGCTTCGGGGAAGGAGTAAATTCCATCTTGTGTAACTGAGTTCCCAACTCCCAAAATAGTCAAATCCCAAAAAGGTAGGACTATTGAGTTGACAATTTGGCCACTCTCTCCCATACTAATCAAAGGACCGCCCTCAAAGGTAGGATTTCCCAAAACACTTAGAATTGAGGTCATGTCACCTATGGTCGTTTTGGTGAGATGTAAGTATCAAGTATCAACGGTGTTATATAAAAAGCTAGTCATCTCGTGGTCTGGTCTTATACAAGCTATTTCTATAGGATACCCTTGCTTGCATGTCTCCACATGAATGACCAAGATCTACCATCTGTAGTTGTTCACAACACTTGAAAACCTCTACAAAGCGGGTCTTATCCGTAGTGTCACAAGGATTAGATATCCCTCCTTAATCCTTGTACTACAGACCTATTTAGGTTATCACAAGGCATGATCCACTTGTATATCTCATATACATGCTTAAGTTTACATACAATAACCATGTTGCTTTTTTTTTTTTATTGGATATGAGTAAATGCAAAATAAAATCATTATTTTTTTTTTCATAACAATGTGTACAGTGTACAAACTACTAGACTTCGAGATAATTAGGACACCAATCGTAATAGGATATAGGGCACTCTGCTCAGCTCTTTTTTTTCCCCAAAAATCCTACAAACAAGAATAATAGAAAGAATTATGCTCAATACATAAAAAAAGAAAAATACTGAATTGAAATCTATCCTAAAAACCAAGTAAATTTAAATCCTTGTTGCCTCCAGGTAGCGCAAATTTTTATGGTCGGTTGCTCGACCATGATGGTTCGTTTCGATGTAGACCGGCGAGTCCAACCGGTAGGCGATGTTTTAGCCATCCAAGGACTCACCATCTTGGAAGACCTTTAGCCTGTGCCAATTAACTTTGATGACTTTTCCTATCTTAAGATTAACAATGTCTATGGTACCATAAAGATAAACGTGGGAAACACCAAAGGGTCCAATCCACTTGGATCGGAGTTTAGCAGGCATAAATTCCGATCGGGAGTTATAAAGGAGTACCTTTTTCCCTATTTGAAACTCCTTGGGTGCAAGCATCTTGTCATGAAGGTCCTTCACTTTTTTGCTTATAAATCAAGGAATTATCAAAACATTCTCACTTCACCTCTTCCAACTCTCGAAGCTATAAAAGTCTGGCCTCCTTAGCTGCCACTAAGTCCCAATTGCACTTTTTCATAGCCCAATAAGCCCTGTGTTGGATTTCAACTGGAAGATGACAAGCCTTACCATAAACTATTCGGTAAGGGGACATTCCAATAGGAGTTTCGAAAGTTGTCTTGTAGGCCCATAGAGTGTCACCGAGCCGGAGGCTCCAATCCTTTCTTCCTAGGTTGACCACCTTTTCCAAAATATTCTTTACTTCCCTGTTGGACACCTCCGTCTGCCCATGGTCTGAGGGTAGTATGGGGTCGCAATACGATGTTGGACACTATACTTCTTCAACAGGGTTGCAATGTTTCTATTGCAAAAATGTAATCCCTGATCACTGATGATTGCTTTAGGGAAGCCAAACTTGCTAAGAATGTTAGTCTTAAAAAAATCTGCAACCACTTTAGCATCATTAGTAACTGTGGCCTTTGCTTCCAACCATTTGGAAACATAGTCCACTGCCAATAAAATATATTTGTACCCACAAGAAGAAGGAAAAGGTCCCATAAAGTCAATCCCCCAAACGTCAAATATCTCACAAAAAAGTATAGGGAATTGTGGCATCTCATTCCTATAGGACAACCCTCCATATTTCTGACACTGCTCACAAGTTTTGCAAACAAAATATGCGTCCCTAAATTGTGTGTCCCAATGTAAACCAGAATCTAAGACTTTTTTGGTGGTTCTATTGGTACTAAAGTGCCCTGCACATGCATGCTTATGACAAAACTCAAGAACAGAAAAGAACTCATCATTAGGGACACACCTCCTAACTACCTGATCTGAACAAAACTTCCACAAAATAGGATCCTCCCAAACATAATATTTTGACTCACTTTTAATTTTATCTTGACTAAGTTTGTTGATCTCATGCGGGAACTTACAAGTGGTCAAGTAATTCACAATGTCAGCATACCAGGGAGTCATAGAAATATCATTTACTTGCATCAAAGTGTGGTCAGGGAAGTCTCCATCAGAACCGAGGCAACCTCCCTCTGCTACAATCCTACTTAGATGATCGACAACGGCATTCTCACATCCTTTTTTGTCTTGGATTTTTAGGTTGAACTCTTGAAGGAGAAGACCCCACCACAACAATCTAGGCTTGGACTCCTTATTTCACATCAGGTAGCGTAGAGCTGCATGGTCAGAAAAAACAGTAATTTTAGATCCCAAAATATAAGAACGAAATTTTTCTAAAGTAAAATAACAGCTAGAAACTCCTTTTCCATCGTGGTGTAGCTGCACTGAGCTGGGTTGAGGGTCTTCGAAGCATAGTAGATGATGTGATGTTTCTTATTGATCTTCCGTCCCAACACTGCTCCCACAAAATGGTCACTCGTATCGCACATGATCTCAAAGGGAAGGTCCCAACAAGGAGCCTGAATAACCAGAGTGCACGACAAGGCGTTCTTTAGCACATTATTACTTTTCCTACATTCGTCATTAAATTCAAAGGCCATGTTCTTTTGGAGAAGGGAGGACCTCGGCTGAGCAATCTTACTGAAATCTATAATGAACCTGCGATAGAAACCTGTATGACCAAGAAAGGAACGAACCTGCCTCAAATTTGTGGGGTAAGGGAGCTTAGCAATAACATCAATTTTAGCAGGATCTACCTCTATGCCATGCTCAGGTACTATATGTCCTAAAACTATGCAACGCGGGCCATGAAATGACACTTTTCAAAATTCAGAACAAGGTTAGACTCAATGCATCTTTCTAGCACCCTAGACAAATTAGAAAGACAATAAGCAAATGAGTCTCTATATACAGTAAAGTCATCCTTAAAAACCTCCATGCATTTTTCAATATACTCAGAAAATATGGACATCATACAACAATGAAAGGTATCGAGAGCCTTACGTAGTCCAAATGGAATTCTTCTGAAAGAAAAGGTGCCATAAGGATAATAAATATCGTCTTCTGTTGGTCCTCTTGATTTATCGAGATCTGATAAAAACACGAAAAATCATTGAAAAAACAGAAGAAGGGCTTTCTAGCAAGCCTTTTGAGCATCTGATTAATAAAGGGAATGGGGAAGTGGTCTTTTCTTGTTACAACATTTAATTTCCTAAAATCTATACAAATCCTCCACCCATTCTGGACCCTAATAGGAATCAAACTACCCTCCATTTTTGAACCACAGTAATACCCATTTTCTTAGGCATTACATGAATAAGACTGACCCACTCGCTGTCAGGATAAGATAGATAATACATGCATCCAAGAGTTTAAAGATCTCTATTAACACAAATTTATATCTTTAAACAATGCGCTGATACAAATATGCGATACTAATTATAGATATGCGTTAATTATGAATGTTTTTGTAGTATGTCATGCGTTGTCACAAGTTTCCTTACATTGGAACCAAGTGTAATTCCACCGCAAGTTTTTCGGTGTGATCCTAGGTCGAACACAGGGACTATTTGAGGTTATTGTGATATGTTTGTGGTATATGCGACCAGGTTTTTCAATCTTTAAAGAATGTTTTGTACAAGTATATAAAATTGCGGTAAAGTAAAGGAAAGCAGTAAAATACGATAATAAAATAAGTGCAATAAACCTAAGCTAGATGATAGAAGATACAGGCTTCATGATACAAGATGTTAGGGTCCAAGCTGGCTGTGAAGGTTATGAAACTAACATGGAATGCGGCGGCAAGTCTTATGTACAAACAGAAAGAGAAAGATAACTAATATAAACAACGCAAGTTTCTTAATTGCGTCGAAGTTATAAGTACGGTTTCACTTTTCTCTTGGTGTACACCTTTCAATGATTGACCGCGCTCCCACATGTATGTGGTGAATCAAAGACCAACGTAATGAACACAAGGTTGCTTAAATGTCTAGAAGTACTACTCGCTTTAGTTAATGCATTCTTCTAACCTTCTCTCGATAGATCAGAATGGCATCTTCACTTCTGCTCTCACAGGTGAAGATGCCGTTTAGCATGCTTTAGCTAAACATAATTATCTCTTTAACATAAGTTAAGTGCTCGTTTAATTCATATTAACTACCAGGGGATTAAGAAGACATCATGGAGAAAGTGATTCACGGAGGAACGGAAGTAGACAGAAAATGGAATATGAAAACAATCGAAACATTTAATATGTCTATTAAGCGTTTGATACATGGTGTGTGAATGAACAGATAAAGAAAGTGAAATACAATGATGAAAAGAGATAGAACAGATACAAACAAGCACCAACGTCTTGGCACCGATTCGGGTGGAGATCTGCTTGCCGGATTGGATGGATCAGATGGATGGATGAGCTTCCCTCTCAGGCTTGCTGAACTGGTAACATGGTTCTCAGCATAGAGCTTCTCGGCAGGTATTCGGCAGAATAGAACTGAGACTCACCTCTCGGCCTTGTCTCATCTTCTTCCCGGATTTCTTCAGTTAAGCACCCAACTCACCCTTTTCTCTCAACACTTTAGTAGCAATTAGCCTTTATCCAGTAGCATAAGTTTCCTTTGAAATCTATGGGGTATTTATAGGTGAGGATCCGGTCTTGTGGTCCCTACTTGTTGTTATGAAAATTCTGAAGACGGAGGGATATTATTCCTTCTGTTATGCAATCAGACCGTCAATTCTGTACAACCGTTAGTTGTACACGTGTCTCCATCCTCCACTTTGGCGTTGCTCAGCTGCATCTCTTGATCGAGTGTTTGCATGCGGTTGAAAGTCAGCTCTGGATCGATTGTCGCATTGCGCCGTCATTGCGTTAATCGTCTCTTCATTGTTGATTGACGGGCGTAATGTGATAGAAATGCGTTTACCAGTTTTTCTTGAGCTTACTCATTTCTCTAGGATACTTTAGCTTAGATGGAAACCACAGGTGTCATGGCCACCCCAGGTTAATCATACCCTTTGAAGAAGAGGAGTAGACCCTTAAACATGCATAAATGAAATAAATATTTTGTTTTATTACTATTATTTTTTTTTCTTTTTTTTAGTAGGCGATAATGATATCAATTGACTACATCTCAAGCATGCATTACTAAATTGAACCACAAAAAGACTAATATCTATCACCAAGGCCTATCGGAGTGACAACAAACTTATGGTCTCATAATATAATTCTAAGCAAGCATACAGGGTGAAGATAGATATACAAAGGGCTTGGAGTTGTAATAAAAATTTTAAGCAAAATTTTAAAAAATATCATGAAAATTATGAACCCTTTCATTCGACCTATTCTTATGTGAGAACAATTCCTACGAGTGCGTCATAGGCTAGTCATCATAAGGAACACAACCACAAGACAAACTTAAACAAGTAAGCATTGTCCGAGCACAGTGCTCAAGGACTCCAAATATTATCATTGATAAAAAATTCAGCCCAAAAATAAAAAAAAAAGCTAAAAAATCCAAACACCCCACCCCCAACTTTCAAAATACACAATGTCCTAACGTGATCATAAATAAAGCACGAGGGATCAGAATACTTCCTTGAACAGTAAAGTGAAGGAAGGATGTAGGGCACTCTGCTTAGCTCTTTTTTTTCTCTTCCAAAAATCCTACAAACAAGAATAATAGAAAGAGTTAGGCTCAAACCAATGTTGAAACGTTGACGATGAATCCACGCCTTTTCTTGTCATAGTGTCGCAACGCTGCAAGCAACTTTATGACATTACCCTATTTCCATGAGTTCTCTGCCTTGCAGCACCGTGGGGCAGTGTTGCAATGCTTTGTTCAACGCTGCCCTGCCTTCGATTTCCGCATTTTCTTTTCTTTTTCTCCTTTGATCATCACTCTAGGTCAAAACTTCGATCTTCTTGAGGGTAATTTGGTCTTCAATCTTCCAAAATTGCTTGTTCTCATCCAATTGCTCAATTTCCTACAATGAAACAATAAAAGCATCAAAGATCTCAAATTAAGCATAAAACTAACTAAATTCTAAGCCCAGAAAACGTAATTTTTGGATGCATTTCACCACCCCAAACTTAGAACTTTGCTAGTCTCGGTCAAAAAAAAGAAGAAGACGATAATAAATTTTAGACAAGCATGGAAATGACTCAAAACCTCATCATTCAGAATAAGCATATTAGATCCATTAGTAGAAACTTTCAAGCACATCCCAACATTAAAAGATTTCAAGGCCAAATCTCATCATCTCCCATGTGTGTATGTGCAAGTCACATTTAATTCAAAACACAAGAGCTAAAATTATGTTCAAGAGAGCTTCTCCAGTTTTCCCCCTACTCTGGCTCATGCACCAATCATCGAGCATCCACACACTCAAGAAAGTAATATATCCATCAAGGTGTTTTTTTATTTTATTTTATTTATTTTTTTTAACAATAAAAAGGGCCCTAAACTTGCATCATTTTACCAAGGGGCACTAACTTTCACAAATCCACTGTAGGGAACCATACGTAGTCAATTCTTAGGTGTCCTAACTAATCACAGCAACGGCGAGTCTTTTTACCCCCATCCATGCATACACATTACAAGTTTAAAATAATAAAAAGATATTTCTTTTAAGCACATGAGTATATACTCTATTTGTTTTTTCTCAAAGGCAACAATAATATCTTTTGTTTTCCTCTTAGTCTAACATTACAAACTATTGTGCACATCAACCCTCTACCTGGTGGGACCTTTCGAGGTGACAACCATATAAACTACACTTAATCCTCTTTTTATTTAAAGTTTTTAAATTAAAGTGACTACGTGCTCATGCTATGAGAAACTGAAAGAGGGACTTAAAGATAATTTAATTCAAGAGTATTTCATCCTACTTCCACAGTAGATAATCTATCATGAAAATTTAGAATAACTCATAGCCAATCATAATCACTACATCCTCAGAAAATTTCACAATTTAAACACAAGATCCTTTTTTTAATTCAAAAAAATAAAATAAAATTTTCCTCAAAATTCAGCCAGTCAAAACAATCAATCAATAAACATGCATAAGAAAATTGTTTTTTTCTAAATAACATGCATAACAGGATAAAAACAACTAGACAAGTAAAAATATGCAATACGACCCCCACCCCAGACTTAGAAACATGCATTGTTCTTAATGCAATAAAATGAACATAGGGAGTGAGCAAAGCCAACCTGATTAATGAAGTAATCCACGTATGTCAGGCTTGCAAACCATGCTTTAATTTGAGTGCTCCTGTAAAACCTAGACCAGAAAAAGGTAAGAGTCCAAACCATGAGTGTTGAACTAAAAATTAAAATAATAAAATAAACTAGCACAGCAAAAAGAAAATAAAAACTTAGGTTGCCTCCCAAGAAGTGCTGATTTTAACGTCCAAGCCAGATGACATGGGAGATTATCCATCAAGGTACATAAAAATTCTCCCATTTTTCAGGTCCCTTCTTGCTTGAATGAATATAACCTACAAAGTCTTGTAGGCTGTCCATTTTCTCTCGGGTACCTGAAAGAAGAAAATTATTTTTGGTATTTTTAATTTTTGGAAAACAAAATAACTGAAAATTAAAAATAGACTCAAATTGATGCGACTGATAAGAATATGGGAGAGAAAGATCAATGGCAAAAGGACTCTCAAGTGATGGAACTTAAGGCTTCTCAACCTCAACCTTAATCACTTCAACCTCCTTATCTAAATTAGGTACATCTTCTCTCTCAATCTCACAAACCGACTCTTTGTATGACTTTAATGTTTCCATTTCATCCTCATCATTAGAATCTACAATAACTGACCTCCTTACCTCAGTGGCATTGGAAATATGCATCTCATACAAGGCTCTAAATGCATCAATGATGCTTGGATTTATGAAGTGTGGAAATTATGGATGATATGTGTTGATGGATAACGTTGTGCACTCAAGTTTCCTCAGCGGAATCCAAGTGTAAATTCCTCTGAGTTTTCTGGTAAGGCCAGGGTCGAACACAGGGACTTGTGAAAATAGTTGCGTTGGAGATTTTTATGAAAACTTGCGGTAACCAGTTAAATAAACAAGTGTTGGGTGGTTGTTGCATTGATGAAAATTAATAATAAATGCGGCAGAGTTTGAAAAGAGTTGGTAAACGGGAAATACGATGAATATGCGGTGAACGGGTTGAGAAGCGATTCGGCTAACACTCCCTAGGATGCATTAATGCTTTGCGATCATGCAACATGCATACAATAATAAACCACCTCTCGGCGTGAATGCTACGGCTTCTAAAGCTAGAACGCATGCGATAAATATATGATAAGTCTACAAGGTTTACACATAAACATCTATCTCTATTTATGGGATGACATTCACACAAATATGCGACCACATAATATCATTCCTATTTCTAGAATGCATGCGATGCAAGTTGACAAATAGAGCTTATCTCTAAGTCCCCATCTCTTGTTTATGCATGCCTAATCTTGCTCTTTCGAGTCTAGATTCTAACCTAGCTCTCTCGAGATATTAGGTTCTTTCTTTAGATTCCCTCTCGATAACTCTAAAGGGGTATTTTGCACAACATAAAACAGGACAATCGCAAGCAATGAACTTCCTAGATCATATTAGCTTAGTTCCTCTCAATCCATTCAACTAGTTTAGCTACTCACGCGTATTAAGAGAGTGAGCAGATGTGAAGTACAAAAATACAATGCAAGTATAGTAAAGAGCCTGGAGTAATTTCTTGCCACCAGGCGTTAAACTGTTTCTACTCGTGCTCTAAAGATATTCTTACTTTCATGAGAGTCGGCCCGCTCTCTGCTCTTACACCCCAAGGTTCTCTCTCGAGCTGTCTTGGACGATCTTGTGCGTCACCACGCTTCTCTAGCTCTGCCATAAAATGGAAAAGAAAACTATGCACAGAGGTGTGAACTTGTAAAGAGTTGAAGTAATCGACTGCTTAACCCCTTCTCTGAAGAATGCACTTAGTATTTATAGGGCATCAAAGGTGAAAGGCAGCTTCTCTCTCCTGATTGTACAGGTGGGACAACTTTAATTCCTGATTGACGTGCCGGATAATTGTCACCGATAAAGCTGGATGTACTTTATGATCGTTATCGGCTGTCAACTTAATTTGGATCCGACTGCTGTCAGCTTTTTGTCCCATCGATTTTAATTGTCCTTTCGTCTGGATGTGCCCACCATGTTGCGGTGATTCTTCTTGGGTGGATGTTTGCAAGCACAATCAATGCAAAGTCTTGCGGTGAAATTGCGCTCGACCGATGTATTCCTATGATCGCATTCTTTGCATTGCGTTAACGCATTATTCTGCACAAAAATATAAAGATCAACTGCTTTAATGCGCTGGATGCATGTGACCGCAATATTATAGAATTTATGCTTAATGGACGCAATTTAACATATTCTATCAACGCAATCCAACTTTGTTTAAGAACTTAGCACTATGATAACGTGAATTTTTGCCCGTTATCATACCCCTAAATTTAAACAATACTTGTCCTCAAGCATAAGCTAAATATTCTTTTAGCAAGTTAACCGCAAAGTTCTTTCCCTAGATTTCTCAAGAATACTTCCTTCAAGTCCTATATGATAGAATTTCCTTAAATCTTATTCAAATCTCTTCTTAAAATATTTCTAGGACTTAGGGATTTCAAGCTTAACTTTCAAAAGGACTTTACTGAATTCCGGAGCATCGCATGGTTTATTTCAAAAAGAAAATTTTCCACCGGGGTGTCAAATGATTTATCCTTGCACAAAAATTTTCTTCATTGCTATTTTTTCTGACCTTGCACTGATTCGAGTGCTTTGCCTTCATTTTGGCTTGCCTTGACGGGTGTCATGCAGACATCCAACTATGGGCAATGCACTCTTCCTCAGACTAAACTCATACCAATTTGGTAGTGGAGTTGCGGTAATTTATTTATGCATTGATCCTGGTGACTTACTTTCGTTTTGGCTTGCCCCCACGTGTGTCATGCGGACATCCAACTACGGGTTTTCACAACTTAATTCTTATCAACATGGGTTTCCCGTTGCGTTGACAGTGGAGTTGTTATTCTCACTTTCTTTTTTTTTTGTAGCAAGGTCGGAAACAAATACCCCACCCCAAATTTAAAATCTGGCAATGTTTTCATTGCCAAAAGAGTAAAATAAGTCATGTGATGATCATAGAATGCATTGTAAAGAGAGTTTGAAAGAAAGCTAGTAAAACCCCTAACTTCGAGAAATATTTTATGAGGTGAGTATCCTAAGATTTACGTTGACTCTAGTATATGACAATGTTTTCATTGCCATCTTGCAGTGATCATTCTTTGTTGGGTTACGGTGATGGAATAAGATAAGTGTTGCTTCGCGTACGTTCCGCAATCCAGCGCCTCGATTGTTGTAAGGAAAGCAAAGAGAGGGTCAAATTATTTTAAACAAAATAAAAGGATTTTTTTTTTTTTTTTTTTTTTTTTTTTTTTGTAGAATTAGGACTGAAAAGTGAAAAGATAGCTGAAGATATAGTGAAAATTCTGAGTAGTAGATAAAAGAGTTGAAGACTTGAAGTTCCCTAAAACTTGCATCCTTGATAAATTGCGATCATTTGATAATGAAGGGACCACCCACTTCCTTCTTCATTCAAAGTTTCTTAGTTCCATGCAGTTGACTTGGTGATGGCAGTTTTTTCCATGATATGCCTTTACTTGCTGCCCATTGACTTTGAATATGTTGGTTCCGTCGTCATTTGATAATTCCACCGCGCCATGCGGAAGCACTTGTCGAATTATGAACGGTTCGGACCAACGAGACTTTAGCTTTCCCGGGAAGAGTCGTAGACGTGAATTTAAAAGCAAGACTTTCTACCCAACTTGGAGGTTCTTATTGCATATGCGTTGATCATGCCAGCGCTTGGTACGCTCTTTATAAATTTTCACGTTTTCATATGCATTGTTCCTCTATTCTTCCAGCTCGACCAATTGCATTTTCTGCGCTTCCCCTGTTTTCTTTAAATCGAAATTTAGTTTCTTGACCGCCCACAATGCTTTATATTCCAGCTCCAAAGGCAAGTAACACGCTTTGCTGAATACCAACGCATAGGGGGACATACCTATAGGTGTTTTGAATGCGGTCCGGTATGCCCATAACGCATCATCAAGCTTCATTGCCCAATCCTTCCACGAAGGTTTGACTACCTTCTCAAGTATCAATTTAATTTCACGATTGGACACATCGTCTTGGCCATTTGTTTGCGGATGGTATGCAGTGGCCACTTTGTGGAGGATGTTGTACTTGCACAGTAGCTCTTTTATATTGTGGTCGACAAAGTGTGATCCTTCATCACTTATGATGGCACGAGGTGCAAAAACGGGTGAAAATATTTTTCTTCAGGAACTAGGAGACTACTGTCGCATCACTTGCGGAGCATGCAATTGCCTCTACCCACTTGGAGACATATTCTACGGCTAATAGAATATAATGCTTACTATTTGAAGGAGGGAATGGTCCCATGAAATCAATCCCCCATACGTCAAGTAGTTCCAGCTCTAAGATAGTATTCATCGACATTGCGTTCTTCCATGAAATGTTGCCAGTGCGTTGACATCGATCACATTTCATTGGGTAGTCAACAACATCCTTAAATAACGAAGGCCAGAAGAATCCACTTTGTAGAAATTTAGCTACAATACGTTATCCCCTAAAGTGCTCTCCATAAGGCAAATCGTGGCACTATGACAATATGTGTTGTTGAGCTGCATCTGGTACGCATAATCGAATGATTTGGTCTGCACCTATTTTATACAAATTCGGCTCATCCCAATAGTAGTTTCTGCATTCATTGTTGAGCTTCTTCTGTTGATGGTAGGTGTAATCTTCAGGAAATTGTTCAGAGACCAAATAATTAATGATGTCCGCATACCATGGTAGTTCTTCTATGTGGAATAGCTGCTCGTCCGGAAATACAACACTCACTTCAGATTCATTGCGGTCAACCTCGAGATTTTCCAGTCTGGACAAGTGATCTGCAACTTGATTCTCTGTCCCCTTTAGATCAATTATCTTGATATCAAATTCTTGAAGGAGGAGAAACCATTTGATCAACCTCGACTTTGCATCCTTCTTTGTCATCAAATATTTGATTATCGAGTGATCAATATGAATGAGTACCTTGGTTCCCAACAAGTATGCCCGGAATTTTTCCAACACAAAAATCACGACTAGGAGCTCTTTTTTAGTGGTGGTATAATTAATTTGAGCAGGGTTCAGAGTCTTACTCGCATATGCAATAGGGTGCAAAATTGTTTTCTTCTTTTGCGTTAGTGCGGCTCCCATCGCATAGCCGCTTGCGTCGTACATGATTTCGAACGACAGTGTCCAACTCGATGCAATTAAGACGGGTGCGGTAATCAGCGCATCCCTTAAAATTCGAAATGCATTGAGGCAATTGTTATCAAATTCAAACTTTCTATCTACCTCTAGTAACGCACTCAATGGTCTTGCTATTCTAGAAAAGTATTTAACGAATCCTCTGTAGAATTCGGCATGCCCTAAGAAGCTTCGCACTACCTTCACGTTGGTTGGAGGTGGAAGCTTTTCAATTGCGTCAATCTTTGCTTTGTCCACCTCTAACCCTTCTCGGGAGACCTTGTGTCCCAACATTATACCCTATGTCACCATGAAGTGAAATTTTTTCCAGTTGAGCACCAGGTTTGTCTCTTCACATCTTTTTAAAATTTTCTCCAGATTGGCCAGACAGACTTTATAAGTGTTCCCATAAACAGAGAAGTCATCCATAAATATTTCTACTGAGTCCTCAAGATAATCTAAAAAGATCGCCATCATGCACCTCTGAAACGTGCTTGGCGCATTGCAGAGGCCAAATGGCATGCGGCGAAAAGTAAATGTCCCATATGGGTAGGTGAATGTGGTCTTCTCTTGGTCTTCAGAAGCTATCATGATCTAGTTGTACCCGACATATCTATCCAAAAAGTAATAAAAATCATTCCCTGCTAATCTGTCCAGCATTTGATCGATGAATGGTAAAGGGAAGTGATCTTTCTTTGTGGCCGCATTTAGTTTGCAGTAGTACATACAGATGCGCCATCCAGTGATGGTACTTTGCGGTATTAATTCACTATTCTCATTTGGGACTGCCGTCATTCCACCCTTCTTCGACACACATTGCACGGGGCTGACCCACGTGCTATCTGCAATGGGATAGATAATGCCCGCATCTAGCCACTTGATAATCTCCTTTTTGACGACCTCCTTCATCGCAGGGTTAAGTCTGCGTTGATTTTCAATGGTTGCTTTGTGGTCGTCCTCAAGACGAATGTGGTGCATGCAGTACGCGGGGCTAATTCCTCTGATGTCAGTGAGCATCCACCGATTGCTCGCACATGCTTCTTGAGAATGCTCATCAACGCATTCTCTTGATCTGCGTTGAGCATAGAGGAAATTATTACTGGCAGCTTCTCATTCTGCCCCAGGAATGCATACTTCAAATGTGTTGGTAGGGTTTTTAGTACTAGTTACCCCACATTTAATTGTCGAAATATTGACAGCGGCATCAAATTTATGGTAACCTCCAAGTCACATAGGGCTTGCCCAATGTAGAGTCCTCCTATGGAGCAAGAAATAGTAAAGCTCCCAGGATCGCTCATCTTCGGTGGGATAATAGATTTGGAACTTTGCGTTAGTGCCACCGTGGCAAATCTTTTCCAGCTCCTCTTTTCTTGGTTACCATGTCCTTCAGAAACTTGGAATAGGCAGGCATTTCCTCAATTGCTTCACTGAAAGGAATATTAACATGCAATTGTTTCAGCATAGACAGGAAGCGTTGGTACTGTACCTCTTCATTTTTCTTTTTCTTTAGCCTCTGAGGGAAAGGTAGTAACTGGACTTTCTGATTTCTGTTTCATTTGACTTTGAAGTTGACGCAACCTCAGGTTCTACTGCTTCATTTTCTTTTTCTACTTCTTGCATTGTCGCAATCTCAGGTTCAACTACGATGGAGGTTGATTTATTCTGCTCCTTCTTTTCTCCTTCCACAATCTTTCCACTGCGCAATGTCACAACCTGACATTGCTCCTTACCTGAACCCCCTGGGTTGCGTGGAAGCTTGGTTGAACTTGGAAGCACCCTTTGTGGTCTACTTTTGAGCTCATTTGCAATCTAGCCCATTTGCAATTCAAGATTGCGGATGGACGTAGCCTGACTTTGAAGCACTGTCTCATTTTTCTCTATATATTGCTTCAATAGGCTTTCTGAAGAAGAAGATTGTGGTGGTTGTTGTGAGCTACTTGCTTGGTTGCTCTATTGACCGTTATTGCGTTGAAAGAATCTTGGTGGCCCTTCTGTTTGTGCCACAGATTGAAAATTTTGTTGTTGATTCTTCCAAGCAAAATTTGGGTGGTTTTTCCACCCGGGGTTGTAGGTGTTGGAAAAGGGGTTGTTCTTTACAAAATATATAGACTGTGGGTTTTGTGGGCAATCCTCCATCGCATGCCCATCACCACAAGTTGCAGACCTTGCAGTGTTTTGACTTATTGCGTTGATTTGCCCACCTTGCAGTGTTGGGCTGCTGATCATCATTCCTTGAATCAAATTCATCATTGCGGTCATTTGGTTTTGCAATGAAACAATAGCACCATTATTTATGCCCGAATCTTTGAGACTTAATCGCTGGTTGCTCTCCCTTTAGTCTTCATGATTCTTGAAGATGCAATCCAGGATATTCTTTGCCTCATCATAAGTCTTGTCAAGCAGACTACCAACTACTACCGCATTGGTAGCTGTCTTCGAAACATACAAATGTTGGCCTACTTCCACACCAGATATATCGTATAACTCTATTCAAACTGTGGTAGAAAATTTCCATTTGAAGGCAATCTGGTAGCCCATTATGCGGACAATCTCAGACCAACCTCTTAAACCTCACCCAGGCATTGCTGAGCAATTCGTCCATATCTTGTTCAAAATTAGTAATAAGCTTTCTTCGTCTAACATTCTCTGTAGGTGGGAAATACTTCTTCATAAACTTCTCCACCACCTGCTCCCAAGAAGTGATCTCTCCTGATTAGAGCGAATAAGCCTATTTTCTAGCCTGATCATAGAGAAAATGGAAACAACGTTAGTCGAACCTCCTCAGCAGAGATGTTCGGGAACATAAAAGTATTGTAGATTTTAATAAAACTTCAGAGGTGGGTGTGCGGATCTTCGCCACGCCTTCCTCTGAATTGTCCTATAGCCTGGATCATCTTCAGCATCACCGACTTCATTTCAAATCTACTTCTGTCTAAGACAGGCCTCATGATTCCTGGAGAGAAATCATAGAGGTTTGGCGATGCATATTCCCTAATGGGCCTATTGCGATCATTTGCCAACAGAATTGGATTTGCCATGACATTGTTGTTGTTCGGTGCTTCATTCCTAGGCTGCTCCGCCATTTCTTCTTTATCGGATTGTGGTTGCTGTTGGCGTTCTCTCAGTCTCTTTTGAAATGTTCTCTCAATCTCTGGGTCTAGTTTGCCAGAGATTGAGAGCTTTGCAAAGAATTCACAAAAATTAGCGTTAACAACTATTTTGCCGAAGTCCCCGACAATGGTGCCAAAAACTTGATGCTTAATTTTATTGAATGTGGAATTATGGATGATATGTGTTGATGGATAGCGTTGTGCACTCAAGTCTTCCCGGTGGAATCCAAGTGTAAATTTCTTTGAGTTTCCTGGTAAGTCCAGGGTCAAACACAGGGACTTGTGAAAATAGTTGCGTTGGAGATTTTTATGAAAACTTGTGGTAACCAGTTAAATAAACAAGTGTTGGGTGGTTTTTGCGTTGATGAAAATTAATAATAAATGTGGCAGAGTTTGAAAAGGGTTGGTAAAAGGGAAATACGATGAATATGCGGTGAACGGGTTGAGAAGGGATTCGGCAAACACTCCCTAGGATGCGTTCATGCTTTGCGATCATGCAACATGCATACAATAGTAAACCACCTCTCGGCGTGAATGCTATGGCTTCTAAAGCTAGAACTGTGATAAATATGTGATAAGTCTACAGGGTTTACATAAACCTCTATCTCTATTTATGCGATGACATTCACACAAATATGCAACCACATAATATCATTCCTATTCCTAGGATGCATGCGATGCAAGTTGATAAATAGAGCTTATCTCTAAGTCCCTATCTCTTGTTTATGCACGCCTAATCTTGCTCTTTCGAGTCCAGATTCTAACCTAGCTCTCTTGAGACATTAGGTTCTTTCTTTAGATTCTCTCTCGAGTAACTCTAAAGGGGTATTTTGCACAACATAAAACAGGACAATCGCAAGCAAGGAACTTCCTAGATCATATTAGCTTAGTTCCTCTCAACCCATTCAACTAGTTTAGCTACTCATGCGTATTAAGAGAGTGAGCAGATGTAGAAATAGAACTTCCATTGAATAGATATAAGATGAAGTACAGAAATACAATGTAAGTATAGCAAAGAGCCTGGAGGAATTTCTTGCCACCATGCATTACATTGTTTCTACTCGTGCTCTAAAGATATTCTCGCTTTCGCGAGAGTCGGCCCGCTCTCTACTCTTATGTCTCAAGGTTCTCTCTCGAGCTGCCTTGGACGATCTCCAGCGTCACCACTCTTCTCTAGCTCCACCGTAAAATGGAAAAGAAAACTATGCATAGAGGTGTGAACTTGTAAAGAGTTGAAGTAATCGACTGCTTAACTCCTTCTCTGAAGAATGCACTTGGTATTTATAGGGCATCAAAGGTGAAAGGCGGCTTCTCTTTCCTAGTTGTACAGATGGGACAGTTTTAATTCCTGACTGATGCGACGGATAATTGTCACCGATAAAGCTGGATGTACTCTGTGGCCGTTATCGGTTGTCAAAATTTGGATTTGATTGCTGTCAGCTTTTTGTCCCATCGATCTTAATTGTCCTTTCATCTGGATGTGCCCACCATGTTACAGTGATTCTTCATTGGTGGATGTTTGCGAGCACGATCAACGCAAAGTCTTGTGGAGAAATTTTGCTCGACTGATGTATTCCTATGATCGCATTCTTTGCATTGCGTTAACCATTATTCTGCACAAAAATATAAAAGGGTTTCCATTTTTTCAAATGAACGATTTTTAGACTGATTCTAACAACTGATTGCAGAGTTGATCATTCGGACCTTTCAATTCATAGATGTGGATCTCGGACCTATGAATGGGGATATTCCCGAAACTCACAAAAAAAAAGGAAGTGAGTTAGACAAAAAGAGAAGAAACTTGGACAAAAAAACAGGACAAAAAGAAACGAAGTGACTTAGACAAATCTTTTTTATTGATAACCTCAGACCATAAAATAATGTTGTTTCTTCTTTGTCGAAGCTTTTTTGCAGTAAAGTTTTCACTCCATCGAACATGGGATATGAGATTTTTGGTAATTTACCTAGGAACATGATATGCGATTATATACAGTGAAACTACTCCTTTCTGTTTATGAATGCAATCAGGTTTATACTAACTCCTGCCATGAGAGGTCTTTGTCCGAAAGGTGGAATGTATCAACAAAAGGATACACAAAGACATACTGCAAGAGAACGACATATGCTGGGATTTTCATTAAGTAATGTTGTGAAGTTACTTAATGTGCCACTACCCTAGTATAAGTGATTAGCATCCAAAGAAAAGACAGAATTGAAGTGAGAATATACCGGAAAAAGATAACTGCAGGTAGGTTGTAGAAATTAATATATACACTAAAGAGTTTAAGGCTTGTGTACTTTTTTTTTTTCCAACCCAAGGCTGGTAAAAAAAAAAGCACGCCATAGAACACGCTCTAATTCATTTTTTTTTCTACAAACCTAGACACTTGACGCCACTTTTCAATGTTAACCTACTTTGCTTCAGGGAAGAGTGGATGATCTGCCAGCTCTTGCAGAAATTTGTCAAAGTTGTTGCGAACCCCCAATTCCGCAGTGGATTGAGAGACAGCAGCCCTAAGGTGAACCCAAATTTCATCTAAACTCTGTGCACACATTCCCCTTGCCTTTTGAGCTGAGGAAAATGTGAAGAATTTCCATTTTATGAGCTTGTCTTTAAGAGAGAATAGGGAGTAAGTAAGGGGAAAAAGAGGCTATAAGTAGGTCGTTTGCTATTGCTAGTTGGGCTGGTCGCCTTTATACGGTTTGGCTTCGCTATCGCTCATGACTTGTATTATGGTCGGCCTAAAAAGTCGTATTCCTACCATAAAATAATGTCGATTATCTAGTGCGTTAAGCTTCGCCAGAAGCAAGCAAGACGAGGTCGCCCCTATCTCTAAAGTTCGTAGACAAGGCTCGTTCCGTACTTGACTTACGAGCTCGGATCAACTGCTCTAATGCGTTGGACGCATGCGACCGCAATATTATAGAATTTATGCTTAATGGACGCAATTTAACATATTCTATCAACGCAATCCAACATTGTTTAAAAACTTAGTACTATGATAACGTACATTTCAGCCCATTATCAATCAACCTTTGGACTAAGTTGCTTTCTTAAATGTTTCAGGGCTACCTCATTCTGCACCAATTGGGTTTCTATCCTAACCATCCTCCTCTCTTCCCTACAAAACCTCCTAAATTAGGACTCTAAGATAAACTCTTTTAGCAGGCCCTCTAAAGAAGGTTTCTCCTCTATTGGGGCAGATAAACATAAAAACTCCTATGGTCATGGGACGGGTAACTGATGGGATATGGGTATGGGTTGAAGACATTGGTGGTGGTGTTGGACCTAGATTAGGTTGGTAAAACCCATAAGGTGGATAAAGCAAACACCACATCAATCACACAAGAGAAAATTCAAATAAAATAAAATAAAATAAAATAAAATAGAACAAAATAATCTACACCCTAAATTAAAATCAGTCAAATCTGTTAAATATTAAAAGAAATCAAAGCACAATTCCCCGACAATGACACCAAAAACTTGATGGTGAGCGCAAACACACGCGTCAAATGTAATATAGTAAAATGGTAAGAAGACCGAGTATCGTCCTCTGAGGAATTGGTTTGACTCTTTTAGCTATTCAGAGATACTTATAATTCTATTTAGAGGACCAGACTGTGATGAGAACCTACCTAATCTAATCCTAAAAAGCAAGAAAAGATAAAACTGGGGTGAAACTAGACAACGATACGTTCTAGGATATGATTTCGTTAAATGGATTAAACAAATTAATTACTTTGACCTTTGATTGATTCATGAAAATTATAGATCTAGGAGTCTTTTATCCAGGTATCCTCTCTCGAGCTCAACCCTTTCTAATCACTAACCATCGACCTGAATCTTTTTTATCGCTTGACTAGCCACAACATTAAGTTCCTCCATCTATAATCTCTATTAATCTCCTATCACTCTCGTGCATACTCAATTAATAGTTTAACATGCTAGATTGAACTCAACACCTTCTCTCTTGAGACATACATTAAGTAAATAACATTCAATTAGTGACCAGTTAATCAAAAGCATTACGAACATACATGGTAAAATAATTACGCACAAATTCAATCCAAGAAATAACCAATTTAGTTTTCGTAATCCATAAAACTGGATCAACACCCTAGAAACACAAATCAGTCATTCATGGTTACAACACAAACATAGACCATTTATGAGGTTTCAAAACACAAAGGACAGAAAATAAAAGATGGAAAAAATTGCAAGCTATGTTCTTGACTCTCGTCCTCGAATCCGGAATTGCAACCCAACGATCTCTTCAAATCTTCGATCCTTTGAAGCTTCGAGATACTGCCTCTATCCAGAATTACACTCCCTAGGGAGGCCTCACCGAAATATTGCTTTATGCTCTCAAAATAGCCTTAAAAGTTCCCCTATTGGCCTCCCCGAATCTGTTTCGCGATAAATTGCATATATAGACAGTAGTCGCAACGTTGCAATGCTCCAACCAGTGTTGCAACACTGATGGTGAATCCACACCTTATCTAGTCATACTGTCGCAATGCTACTACCCTGCTTCCATGAGCTCTCTGCCTCGTAGTGTCACGGGGCAGCGTTGCAATGCTGGCCTGCCTCCGATTTTTGCATTTTCTTTCCTTTTTCTCCTTTGATCATTACCTTAGATCAAAACATTGAACTTCTTTGGGGTAATTTGGTCTTTAATCTTCCAAAATTGCTTGTTCTCATCCAATTGCTTCATTTCCTAGCTTGATGCTTAGTAGCACCCAACTACGTGTGTCCACGCTGACCCTGCAGCCCCAGTGCCTGTGACCTACAAAAATAACCTCCAAAAGGTTGTTTTTGGGAAGTTAGGACTATTTTGGTATTTTCTAATGGGGGTAAGCTGGTTATTCTATTTTTAAGTTGTTTTTGGATTAAAATATATTTATTGATGGAATTTTTGTACTAATTTGTGATTTCTTGAAAAGATGAAATATTAAAGGAAACCCAGCCTAGGAGCTGTGATAGGCAAATACTTGAAGGATAATAGGAGGATTGTGAGTGGTTTTTATTATTTTGTTATGTTGAATTATATATATATATATATATATATATATTGCGTAAGGTTTGGAAAATTGGCATGATCGGGAAATGCGT
Source organism: Benincasa hispida (assembly GCF_027475165.1). Lineage (NCBI taxonomy): Eukaryota > Viridiplantae > Streptophyta > Magnoliopsida > Cucurbitales > Cucurbitaceae > Benincasa > Benincasa hispida. The sequence continues at coordinate 2,406,275 of NC_143484.1, read as the reverse complement.
TTTCTTGGATTTAATTAGTTGACTTAAATTCATGATATATTATTGTTGTGATTTAATTGGAAACTGGGATTGTACCATGATAAGTTAGCGTGCCTACAACACATCTAGTGGGATAATGTCGACATGTGCACATTTAGTGGGCTATAAGGGTACTAGAATTTTTTCCATATCATTCATATGAGGAATTCACGGGAACACCCGGGGAGATACATGATCATGCCAGGGTTATCCAGTTACCAAGCTGGAAGGCTTGCATTGTTTTTGTGATGGTTATCTCATGTGAAAATTGTTTTCCCATAAATGTGTTCATTAAATCAAACTTGTTTTCATATGTTCTTAAAAGGTACCACTCATTGTACTTCCTAGCTCACGTTTTCCAATGTTTTACTTTTCCCCCCAGGTAGCGATAGTGGAACGTTCTAAGGAAAGTGACCCAAGGTTTGGAACTACTACTCTCTCACAGTGTGAGAATCAGATTGGGGTTATCTTTGAAAGTCATTGGGATTGTTAAAGCTAATATTGTATAATATTAAAAATCTTGTAACTGTTCATAAAAATTAATTAAGTTCTCATTTATTAGCTATTTGTGAAATGTTATGAAGTTTGGTAGATGGTATCACAAGGGTGGTATCGACTGTCTTCACGTCTTCTTTCAGGTCTGGAAAACAAGGCTCGAAGGGGGCGTGACAGTTTATGATATGTAAAATATGTTTAGATAGTTCAAAAATCTAGAATAGATCGGCACATGTGTTAGCATCGAAACCTTAAGTATTGGAATACCCTTAAAATAGCTTGTCTATCTATAGGCAACCCAAAAGTAGTATACTTTTCAAGTAAAAGAAAATCAAGTATTCATGATGACAAATGCTAAAATTTCTGGAAAAGTATACGTACAAGAAGCCACCGTGTATTATATTTAGTTTCCATAAAAGCAGAAGTATATCAATAAGAGTTATTGATTAAAATTGACATTGTAACAAAAGTTATTTCGACAGGCCAGATGCATCTTACTCAAAGAGTTGTGGGTACCTCGATATAGTGGGAGGAATGTATGACAACCTAGCCATAATTTTGGTTTAGTGGAAACTTAAGTCATTAGGTCTTGGTGATAATATCGAAAAACAAGAAGTTGTAGAAATAAGATGCATTCCCTATATCCTTTTGTATAGAAGGCAATTGTATACTAATATGTTTAAAGTGATCCTTTCGGCTAAACTATTTGAGGACCACCTAGTGGGACTAGGCCTATGGGTTGTATAACCTAGGGCAAGTTGGAGAAAAACACATGGGTATGTGATACCTAAGGATGGGTATGTGATACCTAAAGGCAAACCATGGGTATACGATGCTCTAGTTTATTGTATTTCTAAACTCAATGTATTCATATGTATGTTACCATTTGAATTTTAGTCCAAGTAGGAGTTTGTTGGATTTTATGTCCTAAAATTCATGGTTTGTAAACAATAAACTCATTCTGTATATCGATAAAGTTGTTATTAAATATATGAATTGCTTATTTCGTTTTAGAAATAAATCCAATTAACTAAAAGATCCATGAATTTTATATGAGTACTTGAAATTTATGTGGAGACATAGAGTGGATCAGGTCCAAATAAATAGTCAAAATGATCTATAGTATTGACATGAGGAGTGAGGGCATCCTATGCAATGAGTTTGCATAAGATCGGACCAAGAATTAAGTCACTCTTACTTTATAACGCTATTTACTATTTAAGACTGACTATTTCAAAGCGATACCTAGGTAACTTCACCTTAATCCTGAGCTAGCTATGAACTCCTGTTTATTCGGGATTGATTATCCTTAAATTTGCATGGGCGAGGGTTGGCTCAATAGCGCCAGGTCAATAAGCCTCCTATTTTAGGTGTAAAACTAGGTAGATATCTAGGGACATACGTTGCAAGATGAAATTCACTCCTACTCGCTCTTAGGGATAGAAAAGAGGTTATTCCCTTAAGTGTTGACTTCGGGTCTTGAATAAGGGGCCCCACCCTCTCATTGGCCCAAGAGGGACTCGATTTAGTGATTGGATCACAAACCAATTATTTATTAGAGGATCAGTGGGAATTAAGGAGCAAGATGTAATCTTGGGGTAAAACAACTTTTGACCCAACTGTTATTACGAACAACCTGTGAAAAGTTAACTTACTAATCATGATTATATCGAGTGGATATAATATATCTACAGTAAGAGAAGTGCAACTATTGGGCTTTAGTTGTGAAACCCATATTTCCATTTTTCCTACTTAAGCAGATTATAAAAGGAATTAACTAAGTGAAAGTTAAATCCTATGTCGAAGAGAAGGAAATTTCTAAGTGTTGAATAGATTTTCCTTGAGTAGTTTTGAGTTAAGCCTTACTTGGTGAAATTTGGCTAAGTGTAGGTAAAAAAGGACCCAGTGTTGAGTGTTAGGAGACATTAACACATAAGATGAGAAGGAAACCATGCGTTTGTAAGGTTGGATGCATGATTGGCCAAAGTATTGGCAAGAGGCATTACCAAGAGTTGTTCATGCATTGGGTATGCATAGGCAAGAGCAGAGAAATCAAAATGTTGAGTGCAAGGCGTTGGGCAGACGATCGTGTAACAACTGAGCAGTGCTACACGATGAGGTAGATGATCGTTTATAAGTGAGCGGCGCTACACGATGGGATAGGCGATCGTATAGGCAGGCACTGTACGATCGTGTAGCAATGCAAGGAGCTAAACGATGAGATAGGCGATCGTGTAGCAAATAAGCGGCGAGGTAGGCGATTGTGTAGGTGGGCGCTGGATGATTGTGCAGCAATGCGCGGAGCTAAATGATGCGCTAGACAATCATGAAGATGTGCGCGACATTAAACGATGAAGAGTGACGTGCTAGACGATTGAGCTGTACGATGGGCAGTAAGTACTACACGATTAGTGTAACACTAGACGATAAGTGTGGAAGCTAGGCGATAGCGCTAAACGATAGCACTATACGTTAGCGTTAAGCATTAAGCGATGCGCGAGCACTAAGCGATGGACTACATGATGGTGCTACACGATGGGCGTGGGTGCTAGATGATAGCCGTGCTGCGCTAGACGATGAGTGGATGCGCTACACGATAGGCGGAATACAAAGCGATAGGCATTGTGCGATAGACGTAGGCGCTGGGCAATGACGCTAAGCGATAGGCGAATGCGTTAAACGATAAGGCATCAATGCTAAACAATGGGCGAGGTAGTTAAACGATAGGCTATGCGCGAGATCGTTGAGAGCAAGATCGTTTACTAAATGATTGAGCTACACGATGGACCGCTGGAGCTAAGCGATAGACGCAGGAACTAAATGATGGAGCGGTGCTAAGGCTTGCATTACGCTAGATTAATGAACTCATCCGGACAAATGTATATTGATAACGGGCAGAAATGCACGTTACATAGTGCTAAGTTCTTAAACAATGCTGGCTTGCATTGATAAAATGTGTTAGATTGCATCCAAAAAGCATTAAGTTTATTACATTGCGTTCGCATGCGTTCATCGTATAGGAACAGTTGATTTTTGTATTTTTATGCAGAATATGCATTGATGCAAGGTGGAAATTGTGATCATAGGAAATCATTGGTCGAGCACAGCATTACCGCAAGGCTTTGTGGTGATTGTGTTCGCAAACATTTTCTCAAGAAGGATTGCCACAACCTGGTGGGCGCATCTGGGTGAAAGGCATAATTAATCATGATGTGACAGAAAGCTGATGACAGTCGAGTCTGAATTAAGTTGACAGCCGCTAACGATATCAAGTACATTCAGCTTTTCAGTGAGAAATATTCGGCGCATTAGTCAGGGAATTAAAGCATCCCATCAGTGCAATCATGAGAGAGAAGCTGCCTTTCACCCTGGAGTTCTATAAATACCGAAGGTATGCTTCAGAAAAGAGGTTCACCTATTCACCAATTTTAGAGCTCGGCACGTCTTTAGTTTTCCTTTTTATTTTAAGGGGAGCAAGAGAAGAGTAGAGACGCCGAAGATTGCTCAGGGCAACTCGAGAGAGAACCCTGAGGTGTAGAAGCAGAGAGTAGGCCGACTCTCGTAAGAGCGAGATTATCATTTGAGCACGAGTAGAAAGACAGTGTAAAAGCTTGGGAAGCAAGAGATTGCTACCAGGCTCTTTATTCTATTCTTGCATTGTTGTTTTGTACTTCATCTTTATATTTATACAATGGAAGTTCTTATTCTACATCTGTTCACTCTCTTAGTACACATGAGTAGCTAAACTAGTCGAATCGGTTGAGAAGAACTAAGCTAACATGACCTAGGTAGTTCATTGCTTGCGATTATCTTGTGTTATTCTGTGCCAAATATCCCTTTATAGCTACTCGAGAGAGAGTCTAAAGAAAGAACCTAAGACTCGAGAGAGCTAGGTTAGAATTTAGACTTGAGAGAGCAAGATTAAAACTTCATAAAGAAGAGATAGGGACTTAGGGATAAGCTCTGTTTGCCAACCTGCATCGCATGCACCCTAGAGATAGGTATGATATTATGTGGTCGCCTTGTTTGTGTGTGTGTCATTTCGTTATCGCATAAATAAGAATAGAGGCTTATGTGTAGGTCCTATAGACTTATCACATATATTTCATGAGTTCTAACATTAGAAGCCATAGCATTCACATCGAGAGATGGTTTACTATTATAGGTGAGTTGCATAATCGCAAAGCATGAACGCATCCTAGGAAGTGTTAGCTGAAACTTTTCTCAACCTGTTCACCGCATACTCATTGTATCTTCCGTTTATCATCTCCTTTCGAACTCTGGCACATTTATTTATTTTCATTACTACAATCAACAAACAAACTAACAATTATTGAGTTATCGATTACCACAAAGTTTTCTAAAAATTATCACCGCATATTATTTTCCCAGGTCCCTGAGTTCGACCCTAGAATTACCAGGGACTCAGTGGGGTTTACACTTGGATTCCACTGAGAAAACTTGAGTGCTCAACGCAATTTCATCATCGCATATCATCCACAATTCCACATCATAAAATAACACATCATCTATATCGAGAGTGGATAGACTTGAGTTAGTAAGAGGTGGACGAATTAAGTTTCATGCAAAGAAGTATTATGCATGAGGAGGAAAACACAAGTAGGTGTGTGGCATGAGAGTAGGTGAATGTCAAGGGAGTAGGTGGTGGTGAAACATGGTGCAAACACCCCAAAGTAGGAGGTGTCATGTGTTGGAGGCTTGGTAAAGACGATAAAGATCATTTCCTTTGGCCTATAAATACCACCACAAGATGTCTTTTCAATTCATAAGCTAAATCCTATTCAAAGAATGTAAGGAATAGTGTTAGAAGTTGGATTTGAAGGAGACCATGCGTTAGGAGAAGATCATGCGTCGGTCATGAAGTTCCAAGAGAAGGAGATGTTGTCGGACAGTACAGTCTAGAAGTAGCATCAACTTGGGGCGAAAGTATCGCTCAGAATACTCGTGCGTTTGGAGTGATTTTAAAGCCACCTGAAATCTCTTAGAGTCTAGTTTTCAGGGTATGGTTTCTGGAGAAGAAGCTCCAAGGAATTGGCTAGAGAATGAGGGAAAGAGAGAAGGGTCGAGCTGTCGGGTAAGCTGGGCCAGTATTGATGTTTTGATGATTTCGGCCAAACCACGAGAATTTCTGAGCTAAGATTTTACGGTAAGCTTCCTAAGAAATTTTAGAGCATATTTGTAGAAGTAAGTATCTCGAGATAAAGCCTAGAACTATGAGTAATCTGAGCATTAATTTGAATATGGATCTTAGGGTTCAAAAGGGAGCCCGAGGTTATCAAGAAACTACTAAAGAGGAAGATTCCTATTCTTACCAAGGTGAGTGGTATTTCCTTTAAGTCTTAAAGCATATATTTTAGAGGAAAAGTGTATATGCTTATGTTATGAATGAGTAATTAGTATGTGAATGAGATTATGTGATCGGGATGGTCAGGGGGTCAATAGACCTAGTTCCTGAGCTCGAATGCAAAACCTCACGGGATGGTCAGGGGACCGAGAGGTCTAGTTCCTGAGCCTGTGGGAGGAACCTCGTATGGGATGGTTAGAGGGCCGACGGGCCTAGCTTCTAAGCTCATGAGTGGGGAGCTATGTTCACATAGAGGACGTAGGGAACAAAAGGGAATGCATCAGAGTAAGCGTTCATGATTAGTATCAGTTGGCTATCTATCGTGTGTGTAGGTAGTGAATATACTCATTCTAAGTAGTTATCAGTTTAGCTATCTACTATGCGTGTAGATAGAATTGAGAACAAACTCATTCAAAGTGGAGGTTTGAGTACTAACCTTGTATTTATGATATGCTTGTTTTTATGAGTTGAAATAGACTCTAGAAATTGCTTACCACTCACTGAGCTTTGTGAAGCTCATTCTTTTCTTTCATATTTTTCTGTTCCCCAGGTAGCAAAAGATGAGGATTTACTGGGTGTTGCTAAGGTTAAGGTCTGCCACAAGCCACAGTCACACTTCCGAAGGGTTTTAAGAGTGGTTGTTGTAAACTTTGTTGTGAAGTTTTGGAGTTGTATAAACGTTACATTACTGTAATAAAATGAGCCTACTTAATCAATTATTGTTATCTTCTTGACTTAAAGTTTACTGAGTGTAGTATCGAGGTTCAGATGGGTAGTAGGTATCACAAAAGAGTGGTATCTGCGGTCTGTCGCACCTCTCCTCGGGCTCAGGAGTGTAGGCTCGGGGCAAGGTGTGACATTAGTGGACTGACACGGTAGTTAACGAATGGTGGTTAATTAGGTTAAATTGGGATTAGTGTTGGATTAATATGAAATTAAATTAATGAAATTGTTTAATTATTTATTTAATTTTAAAATCGATTATTTGAATAAATTTTGAAATTAAATTGAATTGGTCAAAATTGCATTACAAGTCAAATTGTTGATTAGGTAAAAAAATACAATGGAAGTGAAATTATCGATTTTTTATTTTTGAAAGTCAAAAAGTCAAATTTATTGACTTTGGACTTTGAGAGTCAAACTTTGATCAAGTTAATGGAAAGATCCAACATTTGTGAGTTGGAAATTCCAACTATTGAATTGCTAAGTGTTGTCTTCATTTGAAGACACTTGTGTCACATCCCCTCCCAGATTACCTTTCTTAAACTAGAAGTGAATGTGACGACAGTAGTTACCAATGCTTTTGTTGCATTTACTGACATATTTGACCTACTTAGATCCCCGGAATACATATATAACATTCACCAAACTAATGAAACTTTAAAAAATAACCTCAGAACACCAGGGATCAACAACAACATAATCACATCATATTAACACATACAGAGTTCAGTGGTCCCAATATACTTTACTAGTCCCTAATATGAGCAACACATATGTGTAGACATTTATAGAGTAAACACCTAAAACTTCTCTCTAGACTTTGGACTTTTAACTGGAGTCCTTGAGTGGCAGAGCAGTGGAGAGATGACCACTACCTGGGAAAAGAAAAATATTTGAAGGAATGAGCTACTCGCCCAGTGAGTGACTTAATAAAAACATCAATGCCATGCTTAAACTGAAAGCTCGAAAACATAATATTGGAACTAAAATAAGCCAAGCAAACGTGTACATAAAACTTTTAAAACCATTGTATCTGAAACCTGAATCTTAGTTGAGAATGAACATCCATCGCTCTAATTCCCAACGCCAAGCCATGGCTAGATGAGACCCCTACTTCGATCTCTTCATACTGAACTATGGCTAGGAGAGACCCCTACGTCGATTTCTTTAAATATACCGATGGGCATCTCAAGCAACTTCCTCTAAACATAAACATTGATAACTACTCTTAAACACCATTAAACATCATTATTCCCTAGTTGAGAAGGAGCATACATCGCTCTAGCTCCCAACGTTTGTTACCGGCCAAGAGACCCATACTTCGGCCTCTCATTCAGAACTACCTACGTGCACGTGGAGTTTTCTAAGTACCATCAACACCTTAGGTACATTTACTCAGATACCTTCCTTACCTTCAGTATCTTGCTCACTTAAGCTGTCAAGTTCTCGAAGTGCATTAAAAAGAATAGTTTTCAAATATAGCATAGAAATCTCTTTAGGATACCTTCCCTACCTTCAGTATCCTTTTTCATTGTGTTTAGGAAACCAACGCATATACTTTGACAACCTTAGGTATTTAAAACATAGTACATCAAGCTTCATTCAATCTTAGCTATAATCTTAACGCATGCTTCATACTTTGTAAAATAAGTTGGCTTAAATCATGTTGAACTAGCTTGTAAAAACCATTAGCATACGTTAGGCATGGAAAACATACTTGGAAAACTCATACATTAGTAAACATCATGCGTTGGTCATGCTTTCAATCATAGAAATAAGTTGCTTGCAATCACATAAAACTTATCATGAGAATAACTTTGCAAAGCATAAACTTTATCATTTAGAGACATTAGTCACTCACAGCTCGTCGGGGCTCTTAAACGATTTATATGCCTCTTCTAGCTCTTCTTAGCCTGAAAGGACATAATCCCTGGTTAGATTCCTTAGAATTCTCAGCAAAATGCTTCAGGGAGTTCGCTTACTCATGAAACTTTCACCAATGAAACAACATTACTAGTAAGATGATCATCATGAGCGAGATCATCCTCAGCGAGACTTACCACTTCCAACGAGATTTGTAACTTTCCATCGAGATTTGCGACTTCTAGTGAGATTTGTAACTTTCTAGCGAGATTTGCATCCTTAGCGAGATCCTCCTCTTCTTTTACTCACTCTCGCTCTCACTCATTTTCTTATCTCTTGTTCATTCTTGCTCAATTTCTTATCTCTCGCTCACTCTCGCTCACTATGGTGAGCTGACTGATTAATCTTCCCAAGCAACTGCCTACTTACGCACCAATTCCCTGTTCCAACTTCAAAAATTCATAACTCAAAATGCAGAACTCGTTTTAAGAAACGTTCTTCTACAAAGTTGTTTAGAATTTAATAACTTTCTTACCTTAAAATATCGGCCCCAAATTCCTTGTAATTTGGCTTGGAGCTTCCAATCTTCACTTCGAGTCCTTTTTAATACGAGAATCTGCGCCTTCTACAAATTCTTCACGTTTTGCTATTCTCCGTGTGAGATCTTTCTCCGGAAAAACAACCTAAAAAACTAGATTCTCCCAGCTTTCGAACGGCACTGATCTCACTTAATTTGCTCAAGTCATTTTCTAAAATCGAACTTCTGAAATTCCTCTCCCTTTTATACTTCCTTCCGCCTCCCCTGTTCAAGGGTTAAACTGCCACCTCATCCAGCACTTAGTGCTTCCGGCTAATTCCCATTAGTGAGTTTCTTTAATTAATTTATTTTTCCTTCCCTTCCTTCATAACCCACGTTAGGCCTTCGCCTCATGATAACGGGCAGAAATGCACGTTACCATAGTACTAAGTTCTTAAACAATGCTGGCTTGCGTTGATAAAAACATGTTAAATTGCATCTAAAAAGCATCAGATTCATAATATTGCAGTCACATGCGTTCATTGCATAGGAACAGTTGATTTTTTTGTTTTTATGCAGAACATGTGTTGACACAAGGCGAAAATTGCGATCATAGGAAATCATTGGCTGAGTGAAACATTACCGCAAGGCTTTGAGGTGATTGTGTTCGCAAACATCTACTCAAGAAGGATTGCCGCAACCTGGTCGGCGCAACATGGTGGGCGCATCTGGGTGAAAGGCTAATTAATCGCGATGGGACAGAAAGCTGATAACAGTCGAATCCGAATTAAGTTGAAAATCGCTAACGGTGACAAATATTTGACGCATCAGTTAGGGAATTAAAGCCGTCCCATCTATGCAATCATGAGAGAGAAGCCGCCGTTCACCCTGGATGTTCTATAAATATCAAAGGCATCCTTCAGAAAAGGGGTTCATCTATTGTTCACCATTCCACCAGTTCAGAAGTCTGTTCATAGTTTAGCCTTGTTCTTTCTTTTCTTTCAAGGCAGATGCGAGAGAGAAGGTTGTGCGGATAGATCATTACGGCAAGCTTGGGAGAGCGTCGGAAGCTTCAAAGACGGAGAGAGGGCCGATGCCTGCGAAAGTAGGAACATCTTTGGAACCGAATAGAGATTTACAGTGTAAAAGCCTCGGTCAGCAAGGAATTTCTACCAGGCTCTCTACCTTTAATTTCCATTGTTATTTTGTACTCCACTCATTTACCGTAATGAAATCTACTTGTCTATATATGTTCACTCTCTGTTATTTATGCATGAGTAGCTAAATTAGTTGAATGGGTTGAGAAGCATTTAGCTAGTACAACTAGGGAATCTTCATTCTATACGATTATCTTGTATTACGTATGCTTCATTCGTCGATTAGAGATACTCGAGAGGGTAGTCTAAGGACAGGATCTAGGCTTGGGAAGGTCAGGTTAGAATCTAGGCTCAGGAGAGCCAGATTAGAATGCATAATCAAGAGATAGAAGCTTAGGAATAAGCACTGTTTGCTATTAACGCATCGCATGCATCCTAAAGATAGGATATGATTGTGTGCGGTCACCTTGCCTTTATGCATTTGTATCATCGCATAGGAAAAGGGTAGAGACTTAGGAATAAGCTCTATGGACACTTTTGCATTCAACACATGCGTCTTAGACTTAGGAGCATCACATAAAATGACTTGTTGTGCATGGTTGTAGCTTGATCGCATAGTTTGACGCATTCGGAAGTAATGCTAGCTAAAGACCTTCTCAACCTGTTCATCCGTTTACTCAGTGCATCTATCTCACAACTGACTTTTCTCAAATCCACCGCATTTATTATTTTTTTATCATTGCAAACAACAACCTCAAAAACTATTTATTTATTTGGTTACCGCAAAGTTTTCCTAAAAATTACCAATGCAACCTGTTTTCACAAGTCCCTGAGTTTGACCCTAGACTTATCAGGAAACACAGTGGAGTTTACACATGGATTCCGTTGAGGAAACTTGAGTGCTCAACGCAATTTCACCATCGCATATCATCCATAATTTCACTTCATAAAATTAAGCATCACCTCATAATAAAAATTTAGCGTGCATTGCATACTCCATCGTTTAGCGCCCAGCGTCTATCATCTAGCTTTCAACGTCTATCGTCTAGCATTCAACGTCTATCGTCTAGCATTTGTCGTGTAGCTCATCGTCTAGCACTGATGTCGATCGTGCAGTGCCAAGGCCTCATTACTTAACACTATCGTCCAACGTATAGCGCTATTGTTTAGCGAGATCCTTTGTATCGTCTAACGCCCAGCGCCTATCGTCTAGCTCAATCGTTTAGAAAATGAGCTCGCTCTCAATGATCTCACTGATCTTGCTCTCAGTGATCTCGCACATAGCCTATCGCATAGCTACTGCGAGCATCGTTTACCTTCGCATAATTACTACACGATCGCCCACTGCCCGTCTACAAAATCGCTTACCTCATCGTGTAGTGCCATTCACTTGCTAGACGATCGCATACCCAATCGTATAGTGCCGCTCATCTGCTACACGATCGTCCAGCACCTTTGCTCGCACACACTTAAGGCTACCGCAAGCCTTACGCATCATGCCTTTCAACCCATGCGTTCATCCTTAGTATCAATGCATAGTTTACCATTGCCTTCAATACTTAACCTCTACAAGCCTTGGTTGCTACACACGCAACCCCATGCGTCTACACTTCTCCATCAACACATGTCTACACTTTGCTTCCATACTTAGCCAATTTTCACTTGTTATATTATCTAAAACTCACCCTTCATGAAGTATTTCTAACACTTAGAATTTTCTTCCTCCATCTGCCTACGTTTTTACCCCTGATGCTCGATTTTATGAAATGGAAATGTGGATGATATGCGTTGATGAAATTGCGTTGTGTACTCAACTTTCCCCAGTGGAATCCAATTGTAAATTCCTCTGAGTTTCCTGGTAAGTCTAGGGTCGAACACAAAGACTTGTGAAAGAAGATTGCATTGGTAATTTTTATGAATACCTTGCGATAACCAAGTAAATAAATTGTTGGTTTGTTGTTTGATTGCATCGACAAGAAATAAATAAACAAATGCGGCGGAGTTGAGAAAAGGCAGTTGCGTGATAGATGCAATGAGTATGCGATCAACGGGTTTAAAAGATCTTTAGCTAGTGTTACTTGGGAATGCGTCACACTATGCGATCATGTTACAACCATGCACAACAAGTCATTTTCCAATGCAAATGCAATGATCCTAAGTCTAGGATGCATGTGTTGAATGAAAAATGTCCATAGAGCTTATCCCTAAGTCTCTACTCTTGTCCTATGCGATGAACAAGATGCATAAAAGCAAGGTGACCACATACAATCATATCCTATCTCTAGGATGCATGCGATGCGTTGGTAACAAATTGTGCTTATTCCTAAGCTCCTATCTCTTGTTTATGCATTCTAATCTGGCTCTTCTGAGTCTAGATTCTAACCTGACCTTCCCAAATCTAGATCCCGTCCTTAGACTACCCTCCCGAGTATCTCTAATGGACGAATGAAGCATATATAATACAAGATAATCGCAAAGAATGAAGATTCCCTAGTTGTGCTAGCTAAATGCTTCTCAACCCATTCAACTGATTTAGCTACTCATGCGTGAATAACAGAGAGTGAACAGATATAGAGAAGGAAATTCCATTTTTATAAATGAGTTCAGTACAAAATGACAATGGAAGTTAAAGGTAGAGAGTCTGATAGCAATTCCTTGTTGATCGAGGCTTTTACACTACAATCTCTATTCGGTTCTAAAGATGTTCCTGCTTCTGCAGGTGTCAGACCTCTCTCTATCCTTGAAGCTTTCGGCGCTCTCCCAAGCTTATCGGAACGATTTGCCGGTACAATCTCCTCCGTTGCGTTCGCCTTAAAATGAAAGAAAACTATGAAAAAAGACGTGTGAACTAAAGTATGAAATCTCTAACTGCTGAACCTCTTTTCTGAAGAATGCTTCTTCTATTTATAGAACTTCCAAGGTGAACGGTGACTTCTCTCTCATGATTGTTCAGATGAGATGACTTTAATTCCTGACTGATGCGCCCAATATTTGTCACTAAAAAAGCTGAATGTACTTTGTGACTGTTATCGGTCGTCAACTTAACTCGGATTCGACTGTCATCAGCTTTCTGTCTCATCGTGATTAATTAGCCTTTCATCCAGATGTGCTCTCCATGTTGCCTAACCACATTGCGGCGATCCTTCTCGGGCGAATGTTTGCGAACACAATCATCGCAAAGCCTTGCGTTGAAGTTGCGTTCGACCAATGATTTCCTATGATCGCAATTCTTTCATTGCATCATGTAACGCAGTGATTAAGATGATATACAATGATGCACGTAAGATCCATGCGATACTACTTCTAGATATGCGTTAATGATGACTGTTCTTGTAGTACGCTGTGCGTTGTCACAAGTTTCCTTTCATTGGAACCAAGTATAATTCCACCGCAAGTTTCTTGGTGTGATCAGAGGTCGAACACAGGGACTGTTACAGGTTATTACGTTATATTTGTGATACATGTGACCAGGGTTTTTTTTTCAATTTATAAAAGAGTTTTGTATACAAGTAATTAAACATGCGATAAAGTAAGATAAAGCGGTAAAGATGCGGTAATAAAATAAATTGCGATAAAGTAAACCTAAGCTAAGATAATACAAGATACATGTTTCATGATAAAAGATACCAAGGTCAAGGCTGGCTGTGAAGATTATACAAAGATCGTGTAATGCAGTGGCAAGTCTTATGTGCTAAGCAGAAATTGAAAAGATAGTTAATATAAACAGCGCAAGTTCCTTAATTGCGTTAAAGCTATAAGTACGGTTCCACTTTTCCTTTAGTGTACACCTCTCGGTGATCGACCATGTTCCCACATCTCTGTGGTGAAATAGGGATGAACGTAATGAACACAAGGTTGCTTCCATTTCTGGAAGTACTTCTCGCTTTAGTTAATGCATTCTTCTAAGCTTCTCTCGACAGATCAGAATGGCATCTTCACTTCTGCTCTCATAGGTGAAGATGTCGTCTAGCATGCCTTAGCCAAATACATTTATCTCTTTAGCAAAGATTAAGTTACTCGTTTAATCCATATTAATTACCAAGGGATGAAGAAAACTTCATGGAGAAAACGATTAATGGAGGAATGGAAGTAGACAGAGAAGTGGAAATGGAAATGATCAAGACATTCAATAATACTATTTAGCGTCTGATACATGATTTGTGAACGAAAAGATTAAGAAGATGAAATAGAGTTAGAAACAAATACAAATAAATGCCAACATCTTGGTGCCGATCTGGATGGAGATTTGCTTGCCGATGTGGATGGATCGTGCAGAAGGATGAGCTTCCCTCTCAGGCTTGCTCAACCGGTAGCAGGGACCTAAGCACAGAGCTTCACAGTGGGATCTTGTAGAATGGCACTGAGACTCACCTCTCGGCCTTGTCTTTTTTCTTCCCGGATTTCTTCCGATCAGTACTCAGCTCAGCCTCTCTCTCAGTAATTTAGCATCAATTCGCCCTCGTTTCAAGTATATCTTCTTTGAATTCTATGGGGGTATTTATAGGTGAAAATCTTTGACTCTTGGCTTGTGGACCCCACTTATGTTATGAAAATTTCGAAGATGGAGGAATAAATATTCCTTCTGTTATGCAATTAGACCGTCAAATCTGCACAATGGTTAGTTGTACATGTGTCGCAATCCTCCGCGTTTGCATTACTCAGCTGCATCTTTCAATCGGGTGCTTGCATGCGGGGTTGTTTTTATTACTGCATGCGGTTGAAATTCAGCTTGGGATCGACTGTCGCATTGCAGCGTCATTGCGTTGATCGTCTTTTCATTGTGGTTTTACGAACACAATGTGACAGAGGTGCATTATTCAGTTTCTTGTTGAGCCTTGATCACAAGCGGTGACTTGGTTTCCTGCAAAACATAATAGAAATGTCCTTTTGTACCATCTTGATGATGTTAGTGGGTGTAATTGCGATACTTCATAGTTATTGTATTTCTGAGCTAATTTTCATACAATCGATGCATATTCCTTCTCTTTTGGCCGCAATATCAAGATAAGGCAACATAAATAACTTGTATTTCTACAAGTTATCACGTCAACGCATATTCTGCACAAAAATATAAAAATCAACTGTTCTAATGCGATGAATGCATGCGATCGCAATATTATGAATTTGATGCTTAATGGACGTAAACTAACATATTTCATCAACGCAATCCAACATTTTTTAAGAACTTAGCACTATGATAACGTGCATTTCTGCCCGTTATCACACCCCCAAATTTAAACAATGCTTGTCCTCAAGCATAAGATAAAGATTCCTTTAGCAAGTCAACCACAATGTTCTTTTCTAGATTTCTCAAGGATACTTCGTTCAAATCCTATATACCAAAATTTCCTTAAGTCTTATTCAAGCCTCTTCTTAAAATATTTCTAAGACCTAGGGACTGCAAGCTTGCCCTTCAAAAGGACTTTACTAAATTTCGAAACATCACATGATTTATTTCAAAAAGAAAATTTTCTACCGGGGTGTCAAATGATTTTATCCTTGCACAAAAAATTTCTTCATTGATATATTTTTTTTCTGACCTTACGCTGATCCAAGTGTCTTGCCTTCGTTTTGGCTTTCCCCCATGGGTGTCATGCGGACATCCAACTACGAGCAATGCACTCTTTCTCAGACTAAACTCATACCTATTTGGCAGTGGAGTTGCGATCCTTTATTTATGCGTTGATCCTGGTGACTTACTTTTGTTTTGGCTTGCCCCCACGTGTGTCATGCGGACATCCAACTACGGGTAAGTGCCTTTCACAACTTAACTCTTATCAACATGGTTTTCCCATTGCGTTGATAGTGGAGTTGTTATTCTCAATTTTTTTTTTCAAAATAGCAAGGTTGGAGATAAATACCTCATCCCCAAATTTAAAATGCAGCAATGTCCACATTGCCAAAAGATTACAATAAGTCATGCGATGTTCTAAGAAGGCTTCGTAAAGAGAGTTTGAAAGAGAGCTATCAACCCCTAACTTCTAGAAATATTTTATAAGGTGACTATCTTAAGATTAAGTTATCTCTAGGATATACGAAAGAAATGGAAGCATTTTTTTCATCATTGAAATCATACTTGGCAAAGTGACATTATGCGGTAACCTACTAAATTTATCTATGTCAAATAATTGCGGTGATTAAAGAAGATGCGGTGATAAAAATTTTGAAACTAAAATGTAATATGATAGTGCAAAATTTGAAATAAAGATAAGGAAGAATACACCCCCAAATTTGTGCTAACGCCCGCATTGTGTATTGACGCATCCATCTTTGTGAGGATCTCTCTTCTTTGGATTGCGATGATGGATTGAGATAATTTACTGCTTCGTGTAACATCACCCCAATCTTGTGCCTTAATCATTGTAAACAAACAAAGAGATGGTCAAATGATTTATTTATTTATTTTTTTTATAGAGAAGTAAAAATGAGTAAGATTCAGATAGCTAAATAATAGTAAAAGGACGAAGGAATAAGAGTTCAAGAATCAAGCAAGGGGTAGTCCGGGTTTTCAATTTTACGGAGGCTGTTTCTAGCTGGAATTCACCTCCGCAATATGCCTTGACTCGCTATCCATTAACCTTAAATGTCCAGCTGCCATCCTCAGTGATCAGCTCCACTGCACCATGTGGACATATTTCTTTAATGATGAAGGGTCTGAACTAGCGTGATTTTAATTTTCCCGAGAAGAGCCGCAGTCGTGAGTTGAAGAGCAAGACCTTTTGCCCAACTTGGAGGTTCTTAGCGCATATGCGTTTGTTATGCCAGTGCTTGGTGCGCTCCTTATAAATCTTCGCATTTTCATATGCGTTAATCCTTCATTATTCTAGCTCGACCAATTGCATTTTTTGCGCTTCTCTGCTTTCTTCAAGTAAAAATTCAGCTTCTTTACCGCCCACAGTGCCTTATATTCCAACTCCAAGGGCAAATGACACACTTGCCAAATACCAATGCATATGGGGACATACCTATTGGTGTTTTAAATGCAGTCTGATATGCCCACAACGCATCGTCAAGCTTTGTTGCCCAATCTTTCCGTGAAGGTTTTACTACCTTCTCAAGTATCAGCTTAATTTCTTGATTGGACACCTCGGCCTGACTATTCGTTTGCGAATGGTATACGGTGGCCACTTTGTGGAGGATGTTGTATTTATGCAGTAGCTCCTTGATATTACGGTTGACAAAGTGGGATCCTTCATCACTTATGATGGCACGGGGAGTGCCAAAATGAGTGAAAATATGCTTCTTTAGGAACTGGGAGACTACCGCCACATCTCTTGCGGCGCATGCTATGGCCAGTTGTCACACCCTCTCCCAGACTACCTGCTAGCTTAGTCAGGGAGATGGCGTGAAGTCAACAGACATCGCCCTCCTCTAACGATACCTATTGACCCTGCTGAATCGTTGAACTTGATAAACATACCAATCTTAGATATAAAATACTTTACATCTAACACAACACAGCGGAATCCCTAAAAACCTTTAGACACACATGAAGTGCAGTCCTGACATAACTCGGTTTGGAAAATAACCTGATAGAGATATCACAACCAAAAACATATCCAACTGGGTTTACACAACCACGACATCTAGTGCTTACACAACCATAAACTATCCAGTTCTTACAAAGACATTTACAATATAAACAGACACAATGTAGCTCCCAAACATACCCAATTATACCTGAATGCTGTCTTAGGAATATCTGATTCCCTAACCTTTAACTAGTGATATCCTGACCTCAAATCAATCTTAGAGAACACTGCTGCTCCCCTTAACTGGTCAAAAAATTCATCAATGCGTGGTAGAGGATACTTGTTACGTATCGTGACCTTGTTTAACTGCCTGTATCAGTGCATAATTTGAGGGTACCATCTTTCTTCTTCACAAATAACACTGGAGCTCCCCAAGGTGATACACTAGGCCTGATGTATCCCTTGTCAACTAGTTCTTGTAACTGCACCTTCAGCTCCTTAAGCTCGCTCGGAGCCATTCTATACGACGCATGTGAATTTGGTGCTATTCCTGGTAACAATTCAATAGTGAACTCCACCTCTCTATCAGGTGGCAAACCTGATAGATCAACTGGAAAAACATCAAGAAATTCGTGCACTATAGGAACATCTTCTGATTTTAGCTTTTCTTCCTGCACCTCTACTACGTGTGCAAGAAACACTGTGCAACCCTTTCTCAACAACTTCTCAGCTTTCAGAGCTGAAATCAAACTCATAGAAACAATCTTCCTCTCACCCCTGAAAACCACTTCAGTCAAACCTGGTTTCCTAAAAGTCACTTCCTTTCTATGGCAATCCATAGAAGCATAGTGATGGAATAAGAAATCCATTCCCAAAATTACATCCAACGGCTGCAACTCTAGTGGAAGAAGATCCACTAGCATTCTGAGACCTACTAAAACCTCACAATCACGCAGACTTCACTGACTGTAAAATGTCACCAACTGGAGTGTATATAACTAACCCCTCAGATAAAGGCTCTAGCATCCTATTCAGCTTAGTCAGAAACATACTAGAAACAAAGGAATGCGTAGCACCTGGATCTAATAAAACATGTGCAGGTACATTACAAATAAAAACCATACCAGTAATCACGTCTGGTGCATCCTCCGCTTCCTGTTGAGTGATAGCGTAGACTTTTCCCTGCTGACTAGGTCTCCCCATAACTCCCTTATGCTTTGCACCGCTGGTGCCCTCTCTTACAGCTGCTAAGACTCTCGGCTGCTCAATTGTGTGGGACTCAATGCCCTGGTCCCTCTAAACTGCTGCTCTCAGCTGTGGACAGTCTCTCTTGAAATGCCCTGGCTATCCACACTGGTAACACACACCGACACTAACAAACGCCGATGATTCCTGCCACAACTTGCACATAGGGTTCTCCTGGTTTCACTAGCAACGGACTCCATTCGCGGTCTTGCTGCTGAACTAGCAAACTGACTGGGTGCTCTCTGGCTCTTCCTTTGATAGGCACTACTGAACTCATCTGCCTCGATGACTGGCCACCAGACCGATGCTTAAAGTCTTAACGGCCTAAAACATTCACTCCAGGTGTGAACCTCCGCTACTTACGACCTCGAAAACCACTAGCTATTTAAGCCCCACGAAGGCTCCACAACTGACTTCTCTGTTATACTCTGCTCCACACATAGGGCAGTCTCTACTAACTGAGAAAAATCCGTCCACTTAGAAATAGCTGTAACCGGGGTACATTTCTCAAAACGCAGCCCTCTTTCAAACCTTCGACACCTGTCACTCTCATATGCCACAATCACATTAGCATACCGTGAAAGCTCGGTATACTTTCTCTTGTACTCGGCCATTGAAAGTGACCCTTGCTTCAGTCCCAGTAACTCATCTCTCTTTGCCTCACAGTATGTGCTGGGATAATACTTGTCTTTGAATATGCCTCTGAAAGTCTGCCAATCTAACGTACGTGCATCACTACACCTGGCTAATATGGATTTCCACCATCCCTCTACCTCCCTCTACAGCAGGAATATGGCCAATCTGACTTATCGCTCCTCAGGACAGCTCATCACATCGAAGCATTTCTCAAGCATATTTAACTAAACCTCAGCGTCAGCTGGATCTTTGGAACCCTCAAACATTGTGGCTCCTAATTTCTTCAGTCGTTCTATTCCATACATCTTTTCCAGATCACTAGGCCCTGCTCTCTCTGGCCTACCTACCTCCTGTGCATATCTTAAAAACTGCTTGTTTCCTGCTCCAATCTGAACTCTCGGGGTACTGGTTCCCCTTTCAGATTGACCTTGGGTAGGATCCTCCGTCCCATCCTGATTCTGCCTGCGTCATTTGCTGGTACATGGTGGCATGACTCCTATAACATATTAACACATTAGACATGCTATAGATACTTAACTCAGATGCATGATACTTAACTTCTACCCACATTCTAGTCCTGACTGGACTCACTTTTATCCATACTTGGACCATACTATGCTAGTTCTATCTGAACTGACTCAACGTCTAACTATTTACTTCCTAGATTCTTCTAAGCATTATCTGCTATGTCTCATTTCCCATGGAGCTAATCGCTCTGATACCAAGTTGTCACACCCTCTCCCAGACTACCTGCTAGCTTAGTTAGGGAGATGGCATGAAGCCAACAGACATCGTCCTCCTCTAACGATACCTATTGACCTTGCTGAATCGTTGAACCTGATAAACATACTAATCTTAGATATAAACAAGTCAGGCCTCACTTCTTAGTTCTTCTTGTGTAGTTCAAACCGACTTAAAAACCAGAGATAGGTAGGTTGAACCCAAATTCTTCCATGGTTGCACTTGCATGAGCTTTTCCTCCTTTCTTCAACCTCCAACCTGCAGCAACTTCTTCTACCTCTTCCTTCACTCTCTCTCTCGAAATGCTCTGAAAATATAATGAGAAGTGATGGAGAAATGGGCTGAAATGAGTGGGTTCTCACTTTAAACCCTAAGCACCGAATGGGTTTCCAATTTCTTTAATTTTCTTTTTTTTTCCCTTTTTCCTTTTCCTTTTTATTCTTTTCTTTTCTTTTTATTTATTCCATTTCTTTTATTTTCTTTATTTATAAATTCCAAAATTATTAAAGACAACTTCAACCAAAAGCTTTGCCATTTTCTTCAACAATGGAACAACAATAACTTAAATCCAACATCCTACAATGTGTGACAAGAGCAAATAATCCAAGGAAAGACTCGGGTTTACACTCTACCTACTTGGAGACATAATCGACGGCTAATAAAATATAGTGTTTACCATTTGAGGGAAAGAATGGTCCCATGAAATCAATCCCCCATACGTCGAACAATTCAAGATCCAAGATAGTGTTCATTGGCATTGCATTTTTCCACGAAATGTTACCTGTGCATTGGCACCGATTGTAACGCTGAAAATGTGGATTTCTTTTTATGCGTGCATTGTGCCATAAACTTGACACAATATTTTTATATCTTATAGCATGTGAAAAAATATGAATATGAATGATGGAATGTTATGCTGTGTTATTGTTTATGCACACTTTATGCGATACTACTTCTAAATATATGCGTTGTTAATGATATGCTTGTAGTATGCTATGGAGTAATGTGTGTCACAAGTTTTCTTGCGCCAAAACCAAGTATAATTCTAATGCAAGTTTCGCAGAATAATCCAAGGTCGAACACAGGGATTGTTTTCGTTAATGCATTACTTTTGTGATACATGCGACCGGTTTTTACAATTAATAAAGAATTGGGTTTATACAAGAAATTATATTGCGATGAAATAAAATTCGTTGATAAAATAAAAGTGTGTTAAAAAGTAAAATCCTAAACAAATATGATACAAGATACAAGATACATGATACACGGTGCTGAGGTCGAGACTGACTATGAAGTTATACAAAGGATCGTGGTATGCTATGGCAAGTCTTTATGGATGAATCAGAAATAGAAAGAATAATTAGTAAAAACATCGCAAGTTTGTTAATTGTGTTAAAGATGCAACTAAGGTTCCGTTTTCGCTTGGCGTACACCTATCGGTGATCGGCCGCGTTCCCATATCTTTATGGTGAAACTGGGATGAACATGATGAATGCAAGGTTGCTTCCATCTCTGGAAGTACTTCTCTCTTTAGTTAACACATTCTTCCAACCCTCTCTTGATAGGGGGAATAACATCTTCACTTCTGCTCTCACAGGTGAAGATGCCATCGAGCATGCTTTAGCTAAACTTAATTATTTCCTTAACACAAATTAATTTACTTGCTTAATTCTTGCTAATTACCCATGGAATTAGGAAAACATCATGGAGAAAACGAATTATGGATGAACGGAAATAGATATAGAGATGAAAATGGTGATGATCATAACATTTAATACTAAGATTAAGTGTTCGATACATGGTGTGAATGATAGAGGAAAGAAGATGAATACAGATGATGAAATAGAGAGATTAGAAACAAATACAGAAAGAGTGTCAACGTCTTGACACAGATCTGAATGGGGGTTATGCTTGCCAGTGTGTGAAAGTGATGGAGAGGAGAGCTTCCCTCTCAGGCTTGCTCTTCTGGTAGAAAAGACCTTCGTACAGAGCTTCAGCTATGGGGATTGAAGGATTCTTTTCCCAGAGACTCACCTCTCTACCTTGTCTCGTGATTCTTCCCGGATCTACTCTGGTAAGTCGCTCAAACCAGTCTCTCTCTCAGACTCAGTATATGCACGCTTCTATATATTCAAATATATCTTTCAATGAAATTGCAGAAGCTATTTATAAGCGAAGCTTGACTCTCTACATTGTGGTCCCCACTACATGGTTAAGGTAGTTCCTGAAATGGTGGAGTGAATATTCCTTTTGTTACACAATCAATTCTGTCAGAAATGCACAACTGACAGCTGTACACTCGTCAGAACCATCCACAAATGCATTGCTCTTTACATCTTTGATCTATCGCCGCATGCGGTGTTGTTTTTTTGATAACCACATGCGGTTGAAATTGCGTTGATCGCAAAGCTTGATCTATTGTCGCATGCGCCATCATTGCATTGATCATCTCCTCGTTCTCGATTGATAGGCGTAATGCGATGTAGATGCGTTGTTCATTTCATCTTTGAGCCATGAACACATGCAGTGACTGATTTCCTGCAAAACAGAACTAAGACATTCTATTCTACCGTCGCAATGGTGTTAGTGGGTGTATTGACAACAACTTATAATTCTCGAATTTCTTAGCCAATTTCTATACTATCGACACAACTTTTCTTTTTTTAGCCACAATATCTAAATAAAACAGTATAAATAACTTGTATTTCTACAAGTTATCACACCCCCAAATTTAGATATATGCTTGTCCTCAAGCATATCTTCTACTAAGGCAATATTGTTCAATTCCTATCCTAAATTTTGCGTCGATTGTTTGCTTCGAATGCTCACCTAGGCAACATTACTTAACAACGTAATTTCCTTCTATCCTAGATAATGCCTAACAAAGCCCTTCTTTATTCTTTCATACGACAAATCTCTACTAAAAAAATCCTTGTTTTAAAAAGAATGTTTACCTCTTCTTGTAAAAAAAACTTGGTGCGTCTGGATGCGGTGGCCTGATTTGTGTCATTTATTAGAGATTGTTGATCATGGTTACACCCTTTGTTTTGGCTTGTTCCCACGGGTGTCATGCGAACATCCAACTACGGTTGTGTGCCAATCTCAACTTCAACTCTTGCTGGTCAGAGGAGTTATCTCTCATACTATAATTTTTTTTCTCATTTTTCTTTTCTTTTCATATTGTGTCGATCTTGGAAACCCACCTTCGTTTTGACTTGCACCCACGAGTGTCATGCGAACATCCAACTATGAGCAGGTTCCTTTTACGACTTAACTCTTATCAGGTTGGAATTGGTTTTGGAATTACCTTGCATTGACATTGGAGTTTGTATGAATATATTTTTTTTATAATTTTTTTTGATGATAATGAATGAATTTTCTTAATGACCACATCACTTGATCGCATCTGCTCAGACCTTCCCCACCCTCATATTTAGAGATTCGCAAGGTCCTCATTTCGTTGTTTGGACAGAATAGACAAACACTTAGACAAAATTTTGAAAAGAAAGTTTGAGCAGAATTTTGAAGGAGGTAAAGCAGTGCTATAGCTACGAATTATCTAAGTGTTAGTCAGAAAATACAAAGTGTGGAAAATGTTACTAAGGGTATGTATATAACTCATCATGGCAACGCAATTAATAATGCAAAATAAAAGATAAAGAACATCGCAACAATTGACAAAGGATGATAAAGAAGAGGCTATGCATATGGAAAGAATTGTTACTCAGTTGTATTAAAAATTAACCAAGTAGACGAGAAATTACAAAAAAAATGCAATACAAAATTTTGGCATGTACAGAGAATCAAAGAATTAGCTTATATACATAGAAAAATAATGAATGAAGTAAAAATAAAAGAATGATCGCAAAAAAATTGTAGAGTTATTGAGGAGGAGGAGGTTCAGGTGGAGGATTTTGATGAGGTACACGAGGAGCTTCTTTGTAGTGCAGATGTTGTTGGAGATGTGGAGCCATGGGACCATGTAGATATGTTGTTAAAAAGTTAAAATATCCATGGTTGTGCTCCGCTACATGCCTTTGGTTCAGGTGTATCGTATAGATGTTGCGTTCAATATTGATTAACACCTGGCTTGTCGTAGCAACATTGCGTTGTAATTCTGTTTGTCGCTCGTATACCTCGTTATGTGCTGGCAGAAAAAGTCATTTTGATGGTAGAGAAGGGAATGTGGCAATGGTGGGCTGTGCCTGCGATGTTTCGCCATCATCGTTTTGGGGTTGGGCAGAGGTGCCTTCACCCAAATCGCGTGGGTCATCAACATGTGACAGTGGAGGGGAAAATTGCGATGAAGATAAAGATGGAGCTACTGGATATGCGATTGGTGAGTCAGGGGCAAGGAGAAGGTTGGTAAAACATTCGGGAAGTGGGGAAGGAGGTTCTTCAGGAGGGCTTGAAGGGCGGATCACCAAGGGTAAAGGGTCCAAGGTTTCTTGATCTTGCGTTGATGATTCCTGGACTTTTTCCTTTCCTTTGTCATCCTTGCATTGTTTCTTTGGCTTTGGTTGTTGCGGTGCATTTAAATCAATGACGGGCCTCTTTAATGGGAGCTCGGGGCAATGTGGGGAATCTTTGAGGAGCATCCTCAAAATCTTGATGTTTATAAGGCCATGAACTTTTGGCATTGGTTCTTCCTTAATACCTACACCCAATGATAGGCATAAGCTTGAAACTATCCAAGGGAAGAAATTCTAACCTCTTATATGCCCCACAAAACCTCGAAGTTGTCTTGCGATCAACTGGCCCACATTGATTGGAATGCCGCGTGCGATGCAATATACGGCCATGACTCTATCCCTTAAGACTATTTTGTCATGGGAAGTTGGGATGAGTCACCGTTTAACCAAATATACCCAAAGCCGCGCCTCTGGAAGCAGTGTCTTGGATGCCAGGGTTCTGATGCCTTTTAAGAAGACCGACCACCGAGTGCTCAGTTACGTTAATGTCTTCAGCGCATTTTCCATCTGCTCTTCTGTAGGATCATCAATGATTTTATTACCCGGCGCATTCGGTATTTCCTTCATCAGATATAATTCATTGATGTCCTTTGCGCTGAAAGACACCACTTCCCCTTTCATGGTCACCGTATCTTTGGTGCCATGGAGCCGTCCATTGTAGAAGTCTCACACTACCGTTAGAATGACGATGGATAGGCACTGGTGAAATGTTTCCCATCCATGCTCCAATACAACGCTTGTGATTATGTCCGCTAGTGGCGTTGGTGCAGGGAAGAATCCCATCTCCATTAGCATATCGTCGTTTTCTTTCTTCTTCGATGGACGTCCCTTGGCCAACGCGGGCTCACTGCTCTCCTCTACTGCTTTGCCTTTCTCTTTTGTCAACGCAAGGTGGGATTTTTGCTTTTGTTTCCTTTCCTTTTCCTTGTGTTGTTCTTTCTTCTCCCCTTCAGCAATTTCTTTGCCCTTCTTCTCTCTTATGCACTGAACATTCGCTCGGCCCCACTTCTCATTCTCTTCCTTCTTCTTCTTCCTCTTCTCTCAACTATTTTTCAAATTCTTTTTCAAATTGCTCAGAGGCCAGCAAAATGCGTTGTTCCTCCTCGAGCCTTTTTCTTTCCTCTTCTAATGATATTGCGTTGTTGCGGCGCACCTCTTCATCATGTAATTTCTTCTTAAATCGCCTTCTGCGATGATCTATTGTGCCCGCCACATCTTTTCTTGCTTTTCTTCCTCTTCTCTTCTTCTCCTCTCCTTTTCCTCTACTGCATCTTGCAAAATTGGTGGGTCGATCGTTGACCCTTGCGGCGCATTCTCCTTGCGACACCGCATAAGGGGGGTGACGTCCGAATCTTCTCCGTCATCAGTCGAAATCATTCTTACTTGCATTATTTCCTCCTCAGGTTGCACTGATTCCCTTTTTTGCGCTGACTCCCCTTTATCCACCCTTATGGAGGTGGATTCTCTGTTAATCTCTAGGCTCCCAGCCCTCTTCTTCCTTCTTCAGGCGCTTCTCCTCCCGCTTGCGTTCCCTCATCTCTTTCGTCCTCCTTTCTTTCTTCTTGATTGGATGGGCTTCCTCATCTCCTTCAGCCCTCTTCTCTTTGCTC
Source organism: Benincasa hispida (assembly GCF_027475165.1). NCBI lineage: Eukaryota > Viridiplantae > Streptophyta > Magnoliopsida > Cucurbitales > Cucurbitaceae > Benincasa > Benincasa hispida. The sequence goes on along the minus strand of NC_143484.1, from coordinate 2,380,021 downwards.
TTCTTCTTCTTCTTCTTCTTCTCCTCAGCCATTTTAGTCTGCTTCTCCGCCACTACTTACTCCAAAGTAACTCTGGAGGGTCCCTCATAGGATTCTACGTGAGCAGTTTCCTTAGGATCCAAGATTGCCAGAGCGCTCCTTCTTGATGCTTCCTCCATCTCTTCCTCTGAAGGCAGTGGGTGGTTCACAACCCTAGCTTCGGGCAGTCCTCCTTCTTTCTCCGTGTTACTGAGTATACTCCCAAACATCTCTCTAACATCCCTTCTCTTCTTCTCACTTTCAGAAGACAATGTTGGGAGTGGGGCACTCTCCGAGCTCTGCCCCCTTTTAAACTAGAGTAGTCTGACTACTAAAGGCTTTCGCCGAAGTTGACACTTACTGCCTAATAACTCTTGCAGAATAACTCTGATACCAATATATATAACTCATATATAGCGGACTGTCTTTAGGCCAAACATTTATTAATTTAGAAGCATAACATATTTAGTGTCATTACAACAGTAGATTCATTAGTCCCAAGCCCAAAAACCCTAGTCCTTAAATGAACAACAGTAACATGTGTACAATATTTACAGTAACCACCTAAACCGACGGTTTACAATGTCTTTATCCTTTAGTGGCAGAGCAGATGCAGAGCTATCTTCTGAGGATTTGACCGCTACCTTGGGGGGGGGGGGGGAGGAGGAAAACATTTGAAAATGGGGTGAGCTTGCTAGCCTAGTGAGTGAGTTAAGAAAGATAATTGATTTTCATGCAAAATTTCAATAAAGAGTTTAACTGAAATATAAACTTTATATAGTACTTTGTACCGTAGTATAAAAATTTTCCAAGCATAAAGCATATAAAGTTGTTTTAATCATAAAAAATTAAAACTGTTTCTCGGTTGAGAATAACCCCACTGTGGGTAAAAACAATCCCAACACCAACTGCTAGTCAAGAGAGAACCCTTTTACTTAATCTCTGACTCTAACTACCACGTGGTCATACTAAGTACCGTCATACCTTAGATACTTCTGCTCAGATACCTTCTCAAATTTCCTTCAGTATCGAGCTACTAGGATACCTTCTCAAACGTCCTTCAGTATCCGGTTGGTTTGGTACCTTCTCAAACATCCTTCAGTACCAATAAATATCTTCTCAAATGTCCTTCAGTATCTAGTTGGGAGGATACCTTCTCAAATGTCCTTCTGTATCGCGTTTTAAGTAAAACTAGTCATAAATGACTCTCTCTCTTTAAAGCATGTAAGATGTAACACATATAAAGACATGGCTTTAAAGATAATAATGCATGTTGGGTATATTTAATATATGTAAATAGCTTTTCAACAAACTTCCCACACATGCATGCGTTTAAAAGATAACTCATGGTTTACTTGGAAATCACTTTGTAAAACTAGCTGGCATGAGAATAATCTTCTTTAAAAATTGCTTTCTATAAAACATTGTAATTCAAGCATTTTAGTCAAAATGTTTTAGTCACTCACCTCGATCGCTTAGGAACTTTTCACTCTAGTAGTTCTTTTTCTACCTAGGGCTCCCTTTTCACCCCTAGAATCCAGATTCAAATTGCAGCTCAGATTACTCATAGTTCTAAACCTTATTTTGAGATACTTTCTTCTACAAACATATTCTAAAATATCTCAGGAAGCTTACCTTAATATTTTAGCTCAAAACTCCTCGTTTTTTGGCCGGAATCTCAAAATCTTCAAAACTGGCTCAAGCTTATCTGACAGCCTGACCCTACTGTTTTCTTCTCAGTTTCCAGCCCGATCCCTTCGAGATTTTTCTCCGGAAGCCCTACCCTGAAAACTAGACTTTCAGAGCTTTCTGGTGGATTTGGAATCACTCCAAAATCACGAGCAAATTGGGAGATCTCCTCGTCCCAAGTTGATGCTGTTTTCCAAACTTCACTGTCCAATGCGTCCTCTTTGAAACTCTATTACCAACGCATGGATTTTGCTTTCAACGCAAGGTTTGCTCAACTCTCCCACTCTTTTTACTGTATTTTGAATTGTGATCTGAAAATGAAGTCTTTTGGCCCTATTTATAGGCAGCCAAACCTTCTCCAATGTCGACACCACCTACTTGGCTGCATGTCCAAGTGTTTCCTCCTCACACCAACAATGCAATTCTTTGATCAACGCAATCTAAGTGTCCTTCTCTTATGTAGCCAACGCGTGAGCTTCCAATCTGATGCAACCAACTCAAATTCTTAAGGCTTAAGGCTTAAGGCTTCCTCCCAAGAAGATACATGGTTTGATGATGTTTTTTAGGTGATCTCATTCTTTATATGCGTTCAACTCTTGGATGTTCAACGCATAGTTCATACTCAATACATAGCCTATAATCAACGCATAGCAAGCTAATTCACTACCATCGCAATCCAACTTAGCCATCGCAAGAGCTAGCCATCACCAACGCATAGGGTGGCCGCTCATCTTCGACGCATGGCTCACTAGGTAGGCACGCTTGGCACGGGCGCATGGTGTTTGGCATATGTGCTGGCCGATCGACGCATGGGCGTGCTACATAGGCGCTGGCCACTCGACGCATGGGCATGTTGCATAGGCTGGCCGCTCGATGCATGGGTGCTTGGCTGGGCGCTGTTCATCGACGCATGCCACCCTTCCAACGCATGCCTTGCCCGCGTCCTTGCCTACCCTTGTGCCATCCAACCTTCCAACGCATCACTTCAATTTTCCTTCCTTCAGCCGCATGGACACATACCATCCTTCCAACGCATCCATCGCATCCAATGCATCCATCATCCAATGCATATCCAATGCATCCAATGCATCCAATGCATCCAATGCATCCAATGCATCCATCATCCAACGAATCCAACGCATCCAACACAAAATTTTTATACTTAGCCAAATTTTCCAAGTTTTTCCCAAAATGTCAAACTTCCAAATTTCCTCTTTTCTTCTAATTTCCACCCTTTTCTCTACCATTACACACTAGTTTCCACATCAACCTACTCACCATACTAGTCTTAGTAGGAAACATACTCAAGTAGAGAAATTAGGATTGGAGGTTCACAAGTTGTCTCTTGCATTATTTTTTTTTTCTTTTATTCATTTCTTTCCTTACATAATGCGTCGTTCTTGGAAACCCACCTTCGTTTTGGCTTGCTCCCACGAGTGTCATGCGAACATCCAACTACGAGCAGGTTCCCTTCACAACTAACTCTTATCAGGTTGGGAACGTTTTTGAGTTTTTCCCTTGCACTGACATTGGAGTTTTGTATGAAAATATATTGATTTTTTTTCATTTTTTTATTTATTTTTAGATAGAAAATGAGCGCATTTTCTTAAAAACCACATAATCTTAATCTCATCTGCTTAGACCTTCCCCACCCCCAAATTTAGAGATGCGCAAGGTTCTCATTGCATTGTTTGGACAGAATAGACAAAAACTTAGAAAAAATTTCAAAAAGAAGGTTTGAGCAGAATTTTGAAGGATAAAAGGTAAAATATTGTTAAGCTACGAATTAACTAAGTGTTAGTTAGAAGTTACAAAGTATGGGAAATGTTTCTAAGTGTAAACATATTATACATCATGGCAGCGCAATGAAGAATGCAAAAATAAAAGATCAAGAATATCGCCAAAATTGACACAGGATGATAAAGAAAAGGCAAAGGCAAATAGAGAATATTTACTCAATTGTATTGAAAATTCACTAAGCATACAAATAATTACAAATATCACAATACAAAACTTTTGCCTATACAAAGAATCAAAGAATTTAGCTAACATAGAAAACTAATGAATTGAATTAAAAATATAGAATGGCCGTAATAAAAAAATTAAATGTAAAGATTATTGAGGAGCAAGAGGTTCTGGAGGAGGGTTTTGATGTGGTACGGGAGGAGTTTCTTCAAAGATCAAAGGCTACTGAAGATGCGGAGGAACCATGGGTCCATGAAGGTATGTTGTCAGAAAATTGAAGTACTCATGGTTACGCTCCGCTAATTGTCTTTGGTGCAGGTGGATGGTATAAGTGTTGTGCTGAATATTAATCATCACCTGCCTGGTCATGGCAGCACTGCGTTGTAAATTGTCAACTCGCTCGATTACCGCATCAATTCTTTGGTCGAAGAAGGCTTGTTGCTGGGAGAAGATTTCCTACTATTGGGAGAAGAGTTGTTGTTGCTGGGCAAGAAGGGACCTCATATCTGCTAACTCAGCAGCTAAAGAAGCGACGGTGGATTGTGCCTATGATGTCTCGCCATCAACGTTTTGGGGTTGGGCAGAAGTGCCTTGACCTAAATCATGTGGGTCATTATCATGCGGCGGTGGAAGGGAATGTTGCGGTAATGATGATGAAGGTGACGTTGGGGCTGCTGGATATGCAGATGGAGAATCTAGAGGAAGGAGAAGGTTGGTAAAATGCTCGTGAAGTGGAGAAGAAGGTTGTGGGGGAGGGCTTGGAGGGCGGATTATTAGGGGTAAAGGGTCCAAGGGTTCTGTTTCTTGCTTTGGTGAGTCTTGGACTTTTTCTTTTCCCTTATCATCTTTGCACTGTCTCTTCGGCTTGGGCTCTTGCGGCACATTGAGATCGATTGTGGGCCTCTTCAATGGGAGCTCTAGGCAATGTGGGGAGTCTTTGAGGAGCATCCTCAGGATCGTGATATTAATGAGGCCATGGACTTCATGCATTGGTTCTTCCTTAATGCCTACACCCAGTGATAGGCATAAACATAAGATCGTCCATGGGAAGAAGTACTGTTCCCTTATGTGCCCCACCAAGGCTCTGAGCTATCTGGGGATCAACTGGCCCATGTCAATTGGAATGTCGTGCACAATGCAGTATGCAGCTATGATGCGATCCCTTGATACTGTCTTGTCATGCGTTGTCGGGATCAACCGTCATTTGACCAAGTATACCCAAAGCCGCACCTCAGGAAGCAGTGTCTTAGACGCCAGATTTCTAATGCTTTTAGGAGAAACCGTCCACTTGATGCCTGGTTGCATTAATATTCGCAGCGCATCTTCCATCTACTGTTCAGTGGGATCATCAATGATTTTATTGCCGGCGCATCCGGGTTTTCCCTCATTTGGTATAGTTCATCGATGTCCCTTGTGCTGAAAGACACCATCTCCCCCTTCATGGTCACCACATCCCTGGTGCCATGTAGTCGTCCGTGGTAGAAGTCCCACACTACCATTGGAATGACAATGGCCGAGCACTGGCAAAATAAATCCCAACCGTGTTCTACGATCACGCTCATGATGAGGTCTGGTAGTGGCATTGGCGCAGGGTAAAATCCCATCTCCATCAGCATGTCATCGTTTTCCCTTTTTCTTGATGAACGCCCCCTTGCGAATGCGGGCTTGCTACTCTCTCCCACTACTTTGTCCTTATCTTTAGTCAACGCAAGGCGGGCCTCTTGTCTTTGCTTTCTTTCCCGCTCTTTGCATTGTTCCTCCTTCTTCTATTCAGTGAGTTCTTTTCCTTTCTTCTATCTTAAGTGCTGCCTGTTTGCTTGGCGCTTTCTCTCTTTCTCTTCTTGCTTCCTTCTTTCTTCTTCTGCCTTTTTATTCTTCTTTTCTTCTGTCTCTTCTCTCTCTTCTGTTTCAAATTCTTTCTCAAACTGCTCAGAGGCCAGCAAAAGGTGTTATTCCTCTTCGAGCCTTCTTATTTCTTCGACTCTTGAGATTTCATTATTGCGGCACACTTTCTCATCTTGTAATCTACTTCTCCAACTACCTTCTGCGATGATGAGTTGTGCCCGTGCCATTTTCTCCTAATTCTCTTCCTTCTCTTTTCTCCTCCTCTCTTCTTCTTCTAATGCATCAATCAAAATTGAAGGGTCAACGGTAGACCCTTGCGGCGTATTCTCCTTACGATGCCGCATCAAGGGGGTAACACTTCTTCTTCGCCTTCGTCAGTCGTACTGTCTGCATTTTTTCAGGTTGCACTAGCTCTCTAACTTGCGCTGGTTCTCCCATGTCCTCCCTCATGGAGGTGGATTCCTCGTCCATCTCTAGGCTTGCAGCCCTCTTCTTCCTTTCTTCTTCCTTCTTCAGGCGCCTTTCCTCATGCCTGCACTATTTTCTTTCTCTCATTTCTTCCTTCTTCTTTAGCCTTGCCTCCTCATCTTCTTCATCCTCCTTCTCTTTGATATTTTTCTCTACTTTGTGATGATAGGATGGCTCACCTTCTCCAACCTTCTTTTTCTTGCTCTTCGTTTACTTCTTCTTTTCCTCAGCCACCTCTGGCTGCTTCTCAACCACCATTTCCTCCAATGCAACTCTGGAGGGTCCTTCGTAGGATTCTGCGTTGGCAGTTTCCTTAGGATCCACGATGGCCAGAGCGCTTCTCCTTGTTTCCTCTTCCATCACCTCCTCTATCACCTCCTCTGTAGGCAGTGGTTGGTTCACAACCCCAACCTCGGGCAGTCCTCCTCCTTTCTTCAGGTTGCTAAGGATGCTCCTAAACACCTCCTTAACATCTTGTCTCTTCTTCTCACTTTTAGAGGAGAGTGTTGGGAGTGGGAGTGGGGTGCTTTCAGAATTTTGCCCCCTCTTGAATTGGAATGGCCTGGCTGCTAGAGGGTTTCGCCTGAGTCTTCTGGTGACACGAGGGACGGTTTATGGCTGAGCGACGAGATGGCGACTGGCAGCAAGGAATACTGCCTCTCGCATGGTAAGTTGGGTTATTGAAGGTGTTGAGGGTGAAGCAGATGGCTGGGAAGTTTGATTTTCCATTGATGCCGGAGTGAAAGAAACTGGAAATTGTTAGGGTTCTGGGAAGGAAGAAGGGTTTTGATATGCAGAGTCTACAGTTTCTGATTGCAAAATGATCTCACAGACGGGGGGGGGGGGGGGGTGTCAATTTATAGGTTGGGCCTTTGTGGGCCCAACGCTATTTTTGCAGTGGCAGGGCTCGAGACACTTAAAAGGTCTGCCGTTTGCACTCCCCTCATTTATGAGGTATTAGAGAAAACGTCCTTTTGTCTGCTCAATCATCATTTCTTTGGAATACGAAACGATTCGACTTTTCATTTTTGGAAAAAGTATTTATCTTTAATGTTTTATTCGAATGGGTGCAAGGTAAAGATTAACGCAATGCGTTCACCAACGCAAATGCATATTTGCAGAGGACAGGCAACAACGCATGTATTACTGCAACACACCCCTCAACTCAACGCATTTTTGGAGGACGGGCACACAGTATTTCTACCAATGCAACACTATCTCAACATAGTGCATTTTTGCTAAGGATGGGCAAAGAACACACATGCGCGCAACACACCCCTCAACAAAATGCATGTAAGTTGCATGAACGCAAAGTGTATCTTGTTGGTACAAGATGCGTCCATTATTGCAATGCATACCAAGTGTTGATTGTTTTGTTATTATTAATATTTTATTTTTATTTTTACTATTTTTATTTTTTTTCATCAACGTAAGTCACAAGGACCTTGCGGTATTAATTTTCTTCTTATTTCTCAAATCATTCACCAGGTTTAAGAATAACGCAATTAAATACAGAAAAGTTAAAGGAATTAAAGAAAGCGCAGAAATAAATGCAAGAGAATTAATTGAAGAATAAATTCATAAAGTCGTAAAGAAAATTTAAATGAAGCAGTAAACGACAAAGTTCACAATTCAATCAAGACAACAATTTAAAAGAAAGCATGTAAACATAGATTTCAAATATGGACCGGAAGATAGTTTTTCTTTGATGAGTGCAATCCACACCTCCGCAAGCGATCCAGCTTGCCTGCCCAATGTCTTCAGAGACATTGTTCTCCCCTTTGCCTCATCCCGCAATAAGAATGGGAAGAGATGTAACATAAGTCCTTTGGGAGTCACACAAAGTATGGGGAATGTGTTGCACTTCTCAAACCTTGCATTCTCCGCAACCGTAGGTTCTGAAATTCTAGCACTTATTCTGGTTGTGATGGGCTCTTGTGCAAAAAACACACCTGATGTCTGGGTCCGCTTAGAATTTCTGGATCACTTCAGTACTCATAAGTCGTCAGACTGCTCTCCGCGATAAACAACCAATACAAAGAGATTTTTCCTGCACATACTTCAAACGTACTCAATAATAACCGTTACCAATCCCCGGCAACGGCACCATAAACTTGATGACTTGCGAATTGAAAGTGCGTAATGTGCATGCATGATAATGCGCCACACGCTCATGTTGCCATAAACTTGTAAACTCGATGATGTGTTATTGCTCATGCACACTTTATGTGATACTACTTCTAGATGATGTGTTATTAATGAAATGCTTGTAATATGCTATGCGTTGTCACAAGTTTTCTTGCACTGAAACCAAGTATAATTCCAACGCAAGTTTCTCGGAGTGATCCAAGGTCGAACACAGGGATTGTTTTAGGTTAATGCGTTACTTTCATGATATATGCGACCGGGGGTTTTTTCAATTAATAAAAGTAGTGTGTTTATACAAAAAAGTAAATTGCGGTAAAGTAAAATTGTGCAGTAAAGTAAAGATGCGATAATAAAGTAAAGTGCGATAAAACTAAACCTAAGCTATTGTGATACAAGATACAGGATACTGATACATGATACTGAGTGTGAGACCGATTGTGAAGATTGTACAAAGGATCGTGTTATGCGGTGGCAAGGCTTTATGTATGAATCAGAAAGAGAAACGATAATTAGTATAAACATCGCAAGTTCATTAATTACGTTAAAGATATAACTATGGTTCCGCTTTCCCTTGGGGTACATCTCTCGGTGATCGGCTGCGTTCCCACATCTCTGTGGTGAAACAGGGATGAACATAATGAATGCAAGGTTGCTTCCATCTTTGGAAGTACTTCTCGCTTTAGTTAACGCATTCTTCTAACCTTCTCTCGACAGGCAGAATGGCATCCTCACTTCTGCTCTCACAGGTGAAGATGTCGTCTAGCATGCTTTAGCTAAACATATTTATTTTTTTAGCACAGATTAATTTACTTGTTAGATTCATGCTAATTACCAAGGGATTAAGAAAACATTGTGGAGAAAGCGATTCATGGAGGAACGAAAATAGACAGAAAGATAGAGATGAACATGATCATAACATTTAATTATAGAATCAAGCATCTGATCCATGGTGTGAATGATATAGACTAAGAAGATGAATACAATTGATGATAAGAGATAGAAACAAATACAGAAGAGTGCCAATGTTTTGACATCGATCTGGATGGTGGAAGTGCTTGCCGGCGTATGAATTGAATGGAAGGAAGAGCTTCCCTCTCAGGCTTACTCGTCCGATAAGAGTGACCTTGGCATAGAGCTTCACGGTGGGGATTTGAAATAGTTTGCCCTGAGACTCACCTCTCGGCCTTATCTCTTAACTCTTTCCGAATTTTCTCCAATCAGCACTCAGATCAGTCTCTCTCTCAATATACAAGTATCAAAATAGCCCGTATCAAGTATTTTGCAATGGAATTTCAGAGGGTATTTATAGGCTTAGCTTTGACTCCTTGCAGTGTGGACCCCACTTTATTGTTATGTAAATTCCGGAAATGGTGGAATGAATATTCCTTCTATTATGCAATCAATCCCGTCAGAAATGCACAACGATTGATTGTACAGTGTCTAAGTCCTTCGTAATTGCGTTGCTCTTTTGCATCTTTTGATCGTGTGTCCGCATGCAGTGTTGTTTTTTTATTACCGCATGCGGTTGAAGTTAAGCTCTGAATCGACCGTCGCATGTGCTGTCATTGCGTTGATCGTCTCTCTAATGTTGATTGACGGGCACATTGTGACAGAGATGCATTGTTCAGTTTCTCTTTGAGCCTTGAATGCAACCGGTGACTTGATTTCATGCAAAACAGAATGGAAACATCCTTTTCTACCATCGTAATGGTGTTAGGGGGTGTATTGGTGATAATTTATAATTCTTGCATTTCTTATCAATTTTCATACATTCGACGCATATTTTCTCTCTTTTAGCCACAATATCTAAATAAAGAAGTATAAATAACTTGTATTTCTACAAGTTATCATGAACAAATACGAATATGAATGATGGAATGTTATGCTGTATTATTGCTTATGCATACTTTATGCAATACTACTTCTAAATATATGTGTTAATGATATGCTTGTAGTATGCTATGGAGTAATGCGTGTCACAATTTTCCTTGCGCTGAAACCAAGTATAATTCTGACGCAAGTTTCTTAGAATAATCCGAGGTCGAACACATGGATTGTTTTCATTAATGCGTTACTTTTATGATACATGCGACCGGTTTTTACAATTAATAAAGAATTGGGTTTATACAGGAAATTAAATTGCAATGAAATAAAATTCGTCGATAAAATAAAAGTGTGTTAAAAAGTAAAATCCTAAACGAATATGATACAAGATACAAGATACACGGTGCTGAGGTCGAGACTGACTATGAAGTTATACAAAGGATCGTGGTATGTGATGGCAAGTCTTTATGAATGAATCAGAATCAGAAAGAATAATTAGTAAAAACATCGCAACTTTATTAATTGTGTTAAAGATGCAACTAAGGTTCCACTTTCCCTTGGCGTAAACCTCTCGGTGATCGGCCGCGTTCCCATATCTCTATCGTGAAACTAGGATGAACATGATGAACGCAAGGTTGCTTCCATCTCTCGAAGTACTTCTCGCTTTAGTTAACACATTCTTCCAACCCTCTCTTGATAGGGGGAATAACATCTTCACTTCTGCTCTCACATGTGAAGATGCCATCGAGCATGCTTTAGCTAAACTTAATTATTTCCTTAACACAAATTAATTTACTTGCTTAATTCTTGCTAATTACCCATGGAATTAGGAAAACATCATGGAGAAAACGAATTATGGATGAACAAAAATAGACAGAGAGATGAAAACCAATTAACTGAAGCAGTAACAGACAAAGTTCATAAATTCGTAAAGACAGGAAATAACAGAAAGCTTATAAACATAGATTTGAGATATGGACCGGAAGATAATATTCTTTGATGAGCGCAATCCACAGCTCTGCAGGCGGTCCATCTTGCCTGCCCAATGTCTTCAGGGACATTGCTTCTTTCCATGAGATCCAGGGGCTTGAGAATTACTGGGAAACATTCCAGGTGCTCTATTTCTAAGCTCAGATGCCAGTTGCCCCACCTGAATCTCCAAATTTTGAATTGAAGATGCTTGCGCATGCATCACCACATCATTTTTATCCATGTACTGCTTGAGCAGGGCCTCCAATGAATTTCTCGAGGTGTTAGAAGATGAGGGTTGTTGGTTGTGCGATTGCCTTTGTTGAACTTGAATATAATTGTGGTGAAAAGGAGGAGGGTTTCCTCGATTCCTTGAATTGCCACCCTGATGGTTGCTTGGCCCACCTTGGTTTTGATTCCCTCCCCAACTGAATTTAGGATGGTTCCTCCAACCAGGATTATATGTGTTGCTGAAGGGGTTGTTCTGGATGGCGCATACTTGTTGGACATTCGATGGGCACATGTCCGCCACATGGGCCCCTCCACAATTACCGCAATCGATCGCAGCCACTTGAGCCAGCGCAATGGGTTGCGCTGATCCTTGGGCAAGGGCACCTTGATTGATTTCCATTGACTGGAGGATTGAGGTCACTGCAGTCATCTGAGCGGGCAGTGTGGTCTCTGTCTTCACAGGGACAATAGTTGTTTCATTTCTTCTTCACCTTGCAGACCCCCAAATTGCCCTGCATTCTGGATCATTTGGAGCATGAGCCGCTTGATCTCGAATCTTGTGTTCTCCTTAACCATTGGCCTTGAAATTCTGGGCAAAATATCATACAGATTGGGCGCCGTGTAGTTCCTCATGGGAATGTTGCGGTCAGCAGCAAGGAAAACTGGATGTTGCGCTGACCGTACCGCCCCTTGATTTCCTACAGGAGCCACATTGTCATTATTATTTACTGCGATATTAGCTGCTTTCTTTCACCTCGCTCGGTTACTGCCATATTAGCGCGAAATGTACGCTCGATCTCTGGGTCAGCTTCGAATTCTGGTCCGGTCCCAGTACTCATAAACTGTCAGACTGCTCTCCGCATTGAACAGCCAGTACAAAGAGATTTGTCCTGCAAAATACAACAAACATACTCAACAATAACCGTTAACCAATCCCCGACAATGGCGCTATAAACTCGTAAGCTGAAAATGGAGTGCTTTCTAAATAAGCATATTGATGGTGATGAATGATGGATCATACAAGCTCATGTTGCCATAAACTTGATGACTTGGAATGCAAATGGAATGTGGATGAGGTGTTATGCTTATTCAGACTTTATGCGATACTACTTCTAGATGTATGCGTTATTAACTATGTGCTTGTAGTATCCTATGAGATGTCACAAGTTTGCTTACGCTGAAATCAAGTGTAATTCCAACGCAAGTTTCTCGGAGTGATCCAAGGTCGAACACGGGGATTGATTTAGGACAATGTGTTACGTTCGTGATATATGCGACCAGGGTTTTTCAATTAATAAAAGTGTGTGTGTACAGGGATTTAAAATGTGGTAAAGTAAAATTGTGCCATAAAGTAAAGTTGCGATAATAAAGTAAATGTGCTATAAAAGTAAACCTAAGCTATTATGATACAAGATGCAGGATACATGATACATGATACCGAGATTGAGACTGACTGTGAAGATTATACAAAGAATCATGTTATGTGGTGGCAAGGCATTATGTATGAATTAGAAATAGAAAAGATAATTAGAACAAACATCGCAAGTTCATTAATTGCGTTAAAGATATAACTACGGTTTCGCTTTCCCTTGGCGTACACCTCTCGGTGATCGGCCGCGTTCCCACATCTCTGTGGTGAAATAGGGATGAACTTAATGAACGCAAGGTTGCTTCCATCTCTGGAAGTACTTCTCGCTTTAGTTAACGCATTCTTTTAACCTTCTCTCGACATATCAGAATGGCATTTTCACTTCTACTCTCACAGGTGAAGATGCTGTCTAGCATACTTTAGCTAAACTTGTTTACTTCTTTAGCTCAGATTAATTTACTTGTTAGATTCATGCTAATTACCAAGGGATTAAGAAAACATCGTGGAGATAGCGATTCATGGAGGAATGGAAATAGACTGAAATATGGGGATGAAAATGATCATGACATTTAATTATAGAATCAAGCGTCTGATACATGATGTGCATGGTAGAGATTAAGAAAATGAGATACAATTGATGATAGAGATAGAAACAAATACAGAAAGCTGCCAATGTCTTGACACAGATCTGGATGGGAGAATTGGTTGCCGGCAGATGGATTGAATGGAAGGAAGAGCTTCCCTTTTAGGCTTTCTCGTCCGGTAGAGGTGACCTTAGTACAGAGCTTCTCGACGGGGATTTGAAGGATTTGCCCTAAGACTCACCTCTCGGCCTTGTCTCTGTAATATTCTCGGATCTTCTCCAATTAGCACTCAGACCAACCTCTCTCTCAATATACAAGTATTAAAATAACGCCATATCAAGTATATCTTTCAGTGAATTCTCTGAGGGTATTTATAGATGAAGGCTTTGACTCTTTGCAGTAGGGACCCCACTTTATTGTTATGGCAGCTTCGGAAATGATGGAATAAATATTCCTTCTGTTATGCAGTCAATCCGTAAAAAATGCACAACGGTTAGCTGTACACGTGTCTGAATCCTTCGCAATTGTATTGCTCTTTTGCATCTTTCGATCGTGTATCCACATGCAATGTTTTTTTTTATTACCGCATGAGGTTGAAGTTCAGCAATAGATCAACTGTCGCATGCACCGTCATTGTGTTGATCGTCCCTTGTTTATTGATTGACATGCACAATGCGACAAAGATGCGTTGTTCAGTTTCTCTTTGATCCTTGATCGCAAGCGGTGACTTGATTTCCTGCAAAACAGAATAAAAATCTCCTTTTCTACCATCGCGATGGTGTTAGTGGGTGTATTGGCAATAATTTGTAATTCTTATATTTCTTAGCCAATTTCCATACATTCGACGCATATTTTCTCTCTTTTACCTGCAATATCTAAATAAAGTAGCTTAAATAACTTGTATTTCTACAAGTTATCACACCCCCAAATTTAGATATATGCTTGTCCTCAAGCATATCTTCCACTAAGGAAATAATGCTCAATTCCTATCCTAAATTTTTGCGTCGATTGGTTGCTTTGAATGTTACACTTAGGCACATCTCTTGACAATGCAATTTTCTTCTATCCTTGCTAATTCCTAACAAAGCCCTACTTTATTCTTTTATACAAAAAATTACTGCTAAAAAATGCTCTTCCAGTTTTAAAATAGAATGTTTACCTCTTCTTTGTCAAAACAACTTGATGCGTCCATATGCGGTGGTCAAATCTTGCATCATTTATTAGAGACTGCTAATCATGGTTATACCCTTCATTTTGGCTTGTTCCCACGAGTGTCATGCGAACATTTAACTATGGTTGTGTGTCAATCTCAACTTTAACTCATGATTTTCAGAGGAGTTGTCTCTTGTATTCTTTTATTTTTCCTTTATTCATTTTTTTCTTTTCATAATGCATTGTTCTTGGAGACCTACCTTCATTTTGGCTAGCTCCCACAGGTTTCATGTGAACATCCAACTACGAGCAGGTTCCTTTCACAACTAACTCTAATCAGGTTGGGATTGTTTTTGAGTTCTCTCTTGCGCTGACATTGGAGTTTTGTATGAAAAATTCAATTTGTTTTTTTTTTTTGAGATAGAAAATGAACGCATTTTCTTAGTGACCCCATAATCTTGATCTCATCTGCTCAGACCTTCCCCACCCCAAAATTTAGAGATGCGTAAGGTCCTCATTGCATTGTTTTGACAGACTAGACAAACACTTAGAAAACATTTCAAAAAGAAGGTTTGAGCAGAACTTTGAAGGATAAAAGGTAAAGTACTATTGAAGCTAAGAATTAACTTAGTGTTAGTTAGAAATTACAAAGTATGGGAAATGTTTCTAAGTATAAACATATAATACATCATGGCAGCGCAATGAAGAATGCAAAGATAAACGATAAAGAACATTGCAAAAATTGACAAAGCATGATAAAGAAAAGGCAAAGGCAAGCGAAGTGAATATTTACGTAATTGTATTGAATATTAACTAAGTATACAAATAATTACAAAACATCGCAATATAAAAACTATTTGTCTGTATAAAGAATCAAAGAATTTAGCTAACAATGAATTAAATAAAAATACAAAATGGCCGCAATAAAAAAAAAATAAGTTGGAAAAATAATTGAGGAGCAGGAGAGCCTTGAGGAGGGTTTTGATGTTGTACGGAAGGAGTTTCTTCAAAGATCAGAGGTTGCTGCAGATGCGAAGGCACCATGGGACCATGAAGGTATGCTATTAGGAAATTGAAGGACTCATGGTTGCACTCCGCTAGTTGCTTTTGGTGCAGGTGGATCGTATAACTGTTGCGTTGAATGTTGATCAAGGCCTACCTTGCCATAGCAGCACTGCGTTGCAAATCTTCAACTCGCTCGATTACCGCATCAATTCTTCGGTCGAAGAAGGCTTGTTGTTGGGAGAAGAGTTCCTGCTGTTGGAAGAAGAGTTGTTGTTGTTGGGTAAGAAGAGACCACATATCTGTTAACTCAGTAGCCAAGGAAGCGATGGTGGGTTGTGCCTGCGATGTCTCGCCAGCAACGTTTTGGGGTTGGGCAGAGGTGCCTTCACCCAAATTGTGTGGGTCATCAGCATGCGTGGTGGAAAGGAATGTTACGGTGATGATGATGAAGGTGAGGATGGGGCTACTGGGTATGCGGTTGAAGAATCTAGAGGAAGGAGAAGGTTGGTAAAGTCCTCATGAAGTGGAGAAGAAGGTTGTGCGGGTGGGCTTGGAGGAATTTGAGGGTGGATTACTATGGGTAAAGGGTCCAAGGGTTATGAATAATGTGTTGGTGAGTCTTGGACTTTCTCCTTTCCCTTTTCATCTCTGCACTGTCTCTTTGACTTGGGCTCTTGCGGCGCATTGAGATCGATTGTAGGCCTCTTCAAAGGTAGCTCTAGGCAATGTGGGGAGTCTTTAAGGAGCATCCTCAGAATTTTTATATTGATGAGGCCATGGACTTCATGGATGGGTTCTTCATCAATGCCTACACCCAATGACAGGCATAGACTTGAGACAATCAATGGGAAGAAGTACTACCCCTTTATATGCCCCACCAAGGCTCTGAGCTGTCTTACAATCAACTGGCCCACGTCAATAGGAATTTTGTGTGCAATGCAATATGCGGCCATGACGCGATCCCTTGAAATTGTCTTGTCATGTGTTGTTGGGATCAACCGCTTCTTGAAAAAATAAACCCAAAGCCTTCCCTCTGGGAGAAATGTCTTGGAGCCACGGTGCGGATGCCTTTAGTAGAAACTGTCCACTTAGTGCTCAATTGCGTTAATATTCGCAACGCATCTTCCATTTGCTGTTCAGTGGGATCATCAATGATTTTGTTGCTCGGTGCATCCGGGTTATCCTTAATCTGGTACAGCTCATTGATGTCCCTTGCGCTGAAAGACACCATCTCACCTTTCATGGTCACCACATCTTTGGTGCCATGTAGCCGTCCATGGTAGAAGTCGCGCACGACCTTCGGAATAACAATGGTTGGCCACTGGCAAAACGAGTCCCAACCATGTTCTATGATCACACTCGTGATTAGGTCTGGTAGTGGCGTTGGCGTAGGGTAGAAGCCCATCTCCATCAACATGTCATCGTTTTCTCTTCTCTTTGATGGATGTCTCTTTGCCAACGCGGTGTCGCTACTCTCTTCGACTGCTTTGCCCTTGTCTTTAGCCAATGCAAGGGGGGCTTGTTGCCTTTGTTTTCTTTCCCGCTCTTTGTGTTGTTCCTTCTTCTCTCGTTCAACGAGTTCTTTTCCTTTCTTCTCTTTTAAGCACTGCCTGTTTGCTTGGCGCTTCTTCTCCTTCTCTTCTCCCTTTCTCCTTTCTTCTTCTGCCTTCTTCTTCTTCTCTTATTCTGCCTCTTCTCTCACTTCTCTTTCAAACTCTTTTACAAACTGCTTAAGGCCAGCAAAAGGCATTGTTCCTCTTCGAGCCTCCTTATTTCTTCTATTCTTGAAATTTCATTATTGTGGTGCACCTCCTCATCCTGCAATCTTCTTCTTCTATCACCTTCTACGATGATGAGTTGTGCCCGTGCCATTTTCTCCTGCCTCTCTTCCTCTTCCTTTCTCCTCCTTTTCTTTTCTTCTAATGCGTTGATCAAATTTTGAGGGCAATGGTAGACCCTTGCGGTGCATTCTCCTTGCGAAGAAGAAGAAGACGAAACCATTTTGAGGGCAATGGTTGATCAAATTTTGAGGGCAATCGTCTGCGTTGTTTTAGGTTGCACTGGATCTCTAAGCTGCGCTGGTCCCCCCATGTCCTCCCTCATGGAGGTGGATTTCCCGTCCATCTCTGGGCTTGCAGCCCTCCTCTTTCTTTCTTCTTCCTTTTTCAGGCGCCTTTCCTCACGCCTGCGCTCTTTCCTTTCTCCCCTCTCTTTCCTCTTCCTTGGCTTGGCCTCCTCAACTTCTTCATTCTCCTTCTCTTTGATTTTCTTCTCTGCTTTGCAATGATGGGATGGCTCATCTTCTCCAACCTTCTTTCCTTTGCTCTTCTTTTTCTTCTTCTTTTCCTCAGCCACCTCCGGCTGCGTCTCAACCACCATTTCCTCCAACGCAACTCTAGAGGGTCTGCCATAGAAGTCTACGTTAACAGTCTCCTTAGGATCCTCGAAGGCCAGAGTGCTTTTCCTGGTTTCCTTTTCTATGTCCTCCGTCATCTCCACCGTCACCTCCTCTGTAGGTAATGGTTGGATTACAACCCCAGCCTTGGGTAATCCTCCTCCTTTCTTCAAGTTACTCAGAAATGCTCCCAAACACCTCCTTGTCATCTTATCTCTTCTTCTCACTTTCAGTGGAGACTGCTGAGGTTGGAAGTGGGGTGCTTTTACAACTTTGCCCACGCTTGAACTGGAATGGCTTGACTGCTAAAGGGTTTCGTCAGGGTCTTCCGGCGATTCAAGGGACGGTATGTGGCTGGGCAGTGAGACGGCGACTGACAGCAAGGAATGTTGCCTCTCGCATGGAAAGTTAGGCTATTGAAGGTATTGAGGGTGAAGCGGATTGCTGGGGAGTTTGATCTTCCATGGATACTCAGGTGAAAGAAAATTGGAAAATCGCTAGTGTTCTGGGAAGGAAGAAATCTCGATATGTAGAGGCTAGGGTTTCAGATTGCAAATTGAGGTAAAATGATCTCACGGACGAGGGGGGTGTCCATTTATAAGTTGGGCCTTAGTGGGCCCAATGTTATTTTTGCGGTGGCAGGCCTCGAGACACTCAATAGGCCTGCCGTTTGCACTCCCCTCATTTATGAGGTATCAGAGAAAACGTCCTTTCATTTGCTCCACCATCATTTCTTTGGAATACGAATCGATTTGACTTCTCATTTTTTAAAAAGAATTATCTTTAATGTTTTATTCGAATGGATGCAAGGTAAAGATTTAACGCAACGAGTTCACCAACGCAAATGCATCTTTGCAGAGGACGGGCAATAATGCATGCATCCCCGCAACACACCCCTTAACTTAATGCATTTCTGGAGGATCAGGCGCACGGTATTGCTACCAGCTCAACATTTACCTCAACATAGTGCATTTTCACTAAGGACGGGCAAAGAACACACATGCGCACAACACACCCCTCAGCGCAATGCATTTGAGTTGGGTGAACGCAAAGTAAATTGTATCTTGTTGGTTCAAGAAGCGTCCATTATTGCAATGCATATCGGGGGTTGATTTTTTTATTATTATTATAATCATTGTTTTTTTTCTTTTGTTTTTTTTCATCAATGCAAGTCATAAGGACCTTGCGGTAATCATTTTCTTATTATCACACTAATCATTCACCTGGCTTAAGAATAACGCATTAATGACCGAAAAGTAAAGAATTTAAGACAAGTACAGAAATAAATGCAAGTGAATTAAATGAATCATAAATTCATAAAGTCATGAAAACCAATTAACTGAAGCAGTAACAGACAAAGTTCATAAATTCATAAAGACAGGAATTAACAAAAAGCATATAAACATAGATTTGAGATAGGGACCAGAAGATAGTATTCTTTGATGAGCGCAATCCACACCTCTGCAGACGGTCTAGCTTGCCTGCCCAATGTCTTCAGGGACATTGCTCGTTTCCATGAGATCTGGGGGCTTCAGAATTGCTGAGCAACGTTCCAGGTGCTCTATTTCTAAGCTCAGATGCCAGCTGCCCCACCTGAATCTCAAAATTTCAAATTGAAGATGCCTGCGCCTGCATCACCGCATCATTTTTATCCATGTACTGCTTGAGCAGGGCCTCCAATGAATTGCTCGAGGTGTTAGAAGATGAGGGTTGTTGATTGTGCGATTGCCTTTGTTAAACCTGATTAGAATTGTGGTGAAAAGAAGGAGGGTTTCCTTGATTCCCTGAATTTCCACCCTGATGGTTGCTTGGCCCACCTTGGTTTTGATTCCCTCCCCAACTGAAGTTAGGATGGTTTCTGCAACTAGGATTATATGTGTTGCTGAAGGGGTTGTTCTGGATGGCGCATACTTGTTGGACATTCGTTGGGCACATGTCCACCACATGGGCCCCTACACAATTACCGCAACTGATCGCGGCCACTTGAGCCAGCGTAGTGGGTTGCGCTGATCCTTGGGCGAGGGCACCTTGATTAATTTCCATTGACTGGAGGATTGAGGTCACTACGGCCATCTGAGCGGGCAGTGTGGTCTCTATCTCCGCAGGGACAATAGCAGTATCATTTCTTCTTCTTTCAGCGCCTCTTCCTCCATATCCATCGTCGACCTAGTCATTCATATTCTATGAAATGCAGTCAAGGATGACCTTGGCCTTAGTATATGTCTTATCCATAAAACCTCCTGCCGCGGAGGCATCAACAACAGCCTGCGTTGATCTGTTCAGGCCATTATAAAAAGTTTCCATTAGGATGCAATCGGGTATCCCGATATGCGGGCAATTCTTCACCAGTCTCCTAAATCGCACCTAGGCGTTGCTCAGGGTCTCATTGTCCATTTTTTCAAAGTTTAGCACATCCTTCTGTCATCTTGCGTTAACAGCCGGTGGGAAGAACTTCTTCATAAGTCGGTCTACTAGCTGATCCCATGAAGTAATCTCATTTGGCTCCAGTGAGTAAGCCTACCTCTTGGCCTCGTCCCTTAAGATGTAAGGGAAGAGATATAATCTAATACCCTCAGGGGTAACAGCAGGTATTGAGAAGTTGCCGCACATCTCGACAAAGCTGGTCAGGTGGGCATGTGGGTCTTCACCTTGCAGACCCCCAAATTACCCTGTATTCTGGATCATTTGGAGCATGAGCAGCTTGATTTTGAATCTTGGGTTCTCCTCAACCATTGGCCTTGAAATTCTGGGCGAAAAATCGTACAGATTGGGCGCCGCGTAGTTCCTCATGGGAATGTTGCGGTCAGCAGCAAGGAAAACTGGATGTTGCGCTAACCGTACCGCCCCTTGATTTCCTGCGGGAGCCATATTGTCATTATTATTATCTGCCATATTAGCCACTTTCTTTCGCATCGCTCGGTTTTGGCGTGCCCTAGTGCGAAATGTACGCTTGATCTCTGGGTCAGCTTCGAATTCTTGTTCGGTCCCAGTACTCATTAACTGTTAGACTACTCTCCGCGTTGAACAGCTAGTACAAAGAGATTTGTCCTACAAAATACCACAAACATACTCAACAATAAACGTTAACCAATCCCCGGCAACGGTGCCATAAACTTGTAAGCTGAAAATGGAGTGCTTTCTAAATAAGCATATGGATGGTGATGAATGATGGATCATACAAGCTCATGTTGCCATAAACTTGATGACTTAGAATGCAAATGGAATGTGGATGAGGTGTTATGCTTATTCAGACTTTATGCGATACTACTTCTAGATGTATGCGTTATTAACTATGTGCTTGTAGTATCCTATGCGATGTCACAAGTTTCCTTATGCTGAAACCAAGTGTAATTCCAACGCAAGTTTCTCAGAGTGATCCAAGGTCGGACACGTGGATTGTTTTAGGTCAATGTGTTACATTCGTGATATATGCGACCGGGGTTTTTCAATTAATAAAAGTGTGTGTGTATAGGTTTTTAAAATGTGGTAAAGTAAAATTGTGCAGTAAAGTAAAGTTGCAATAATAAAGTAAATGTGCTATAAAAGTAAAGTGCGATGAAAGTAAACCTAAGCTATTATGATACAAGATGCAGGATACATGATACATGGTACCGAGATTGAGACTAAGACTAACTGTTAAGATTATACAAAGAATCGTGTTATGCGGTGGCAAGACTTTATGTATGAATCAGAAATAGAAAAGATAATTAGTTCAAACATCGCAAGTTCATTAATTGCGTTAAAGATATAACTATGGTTCCACTTTCCCTTGGCGTACACCTCTTGGTGATCGGCCGCGTTCCCACATCTCTCTGGTGAAACAAGGATGAACGTAATGAACGCAAGGTTGCTTCCATCTTTGGAAGTACTTCTCGCTTTAGTTAATGCATTCTTCTAACCTTCTCTCGTCAGATCAGAATGGCATCTTCACTTCTGCTCTCACAGGTGAGGATGCCGTCTAGCATGCTTTAGCTAAACTTGTTTATTTCTTTAGCACAGATTAATCATGCTAATTACTAAGAGATTAAGAAAACATCGTGGAGATAGAGATTCATGGAGAAACGGAAATAGACAGAAATATGGGGATGAAAACGATCATGACATTTAATTATAGAATCAAGCGTCTGATACATGATGTGAATGATAGAGATTAAGAAAATGAGATACAATTGATGATAGAGATAGAAACAAATATAGAAGAGTGCCAACGTCTTGACACAGATCTGGATGGGAGAATTTCTTGCTGGCGTATGGATTGAATGGAAGGAAGAGCTTCCCTATCAGGCTTGCTCGTCTGGTAGAGGTGACCTTGGTACAGAGCTTCTTAGCGAGGATTTGAAGGATTTTACTTGAGACACACCTCTCAGCCTTGTCTTTTTAATCTTCCTGGATTTTCTCTGATCAGCACTCAGACCAGCCTCTCTCTCAATATATAAGTATCAAAATAGCCCTGTATCAAGTATAATTTTTACTGAATTCTCTGAGGGTATTTATAGATGAAGGCTTTGACTCTTGGCAGTGTGGACCCCACTTTATTGTTATGGCAGCTTCTGAAATGGTGGAATAAATATTCCTTCTGTTGTGCAATGAATCTGTCAAAAATGTACAACAGTTAGCTTTACATGTGTCTGAATCCTCCGCAATTGCGTTGCTGCTTTGCATCTTTTGATCGTGTGTCCGCATGGGTTGTTGTTTTTTATTACCGCATGCGGTTGAAGTTCAGCTCTAGATCGACTGTCGCATACGCCATCATTGCATTGATCGTCTCTTCTTTATTGATTGACGGGTGCAATGCGACAGAGATGCGTTGTTCAGTTTCTCTTTGAGCCTTGATCGTAAGCAATGACTTGATTTCCTGCAAAACAGAATAAAAATTTCCTTTTCTACCATCGCGATGGTGTTAGTGGGTGTATTGGCGATAATTTATATTCTTGTATTTCTTAGCCAATTTCCATGCATTCGACGCATATTTTCTCTCTTTTACCCGCAATATCTAAATAAAGCAGCATAAATAACTGGCCCATCTATAATTCGAGATTGCGGATGGACGTGGCCTGACTTTGAAGCACGGTTTCGTTTTTTCTCTTTGTATTGCTTCAGCAAGCTCTCCAAAGAGAAGGATTGCGGTGGTTATGAACTACTTGCTTGATTGCTCGGTTGACCATTGTTGCATGGGAAGAATCCTGGTGGCCCTTCTTTTTGCGCCACAGGTTGGAAATTTTGTTGTTGATTCTTCCAAGCAAAATTGGGGTGGTTTCTCCACCAGGGGTTATAGATGTTCGAAAAAGGGTTATTCTTTACAAAGTATACAGATTTTGGATTTTGCGGGCAATCTTCCATTGCATGCCCATCACCACAAGTCGCACACCTTGCGGTGTTTTAACTAATTGCGTTGATTTGCCCAATTTGCTGTGTTGGACTGCTGATTGCAATTCCTTCGTTTAAATTCATCATTGTGGTCATCTGGTTTTGTAATCAAGCAATAGCACCATTGTTTACCTCAGTGTCTTTGAGTCTCAATCTCTGGTCACTCTCTCTCCAATCTTCATGGTTCTTGGAGATGTGATCAAAGATATTCTTCACCTCGTCATATGTTTTATCAAGAAGACCACCAACGGCTGCCGCATTGGCAGTGGTCTATGAAGCGGGATTTAAACCATGATAGAAAATCTCCATTTGAAGGCTGTTTGGCAACCCATTATGTGGACAATTTTGGACCAACCTCTTAAACCTCGCCCAAGCATCGCTGAACGATTCGTCCATGTCTTGTTCAAAATTTGTGATAAGTTTCCTTCGTCTGGTGTTCTCGGTAGGTGGAAAATACTTCTGGATAAATTTCTCCACTACCTGTTCCTAAGAAGTGATCTCTCCCAGCTCGAGAGAATACACTCATTTTCTAGCCTGATCACAGAGAGAAAATGGGAATAAAGTTAGTCGAACTTGTTCGACAAAGATGTTCGTGAAAACAAAAGTATTGTAGATTTCAATAAAGCTTTGGATGTGAGTGTGTGCGACTTCACCACGCCTTCCTCCGAATTGACTAGCAGTCTGAATCATCTGTAGCATCACCGGCTTCATTTCGAATCAGCTTCCATCGAGGGTAGGCCTCATGATTCCTGGGGAGAAATCATAGAGGTTTGGTGATGCATAGTCCCTAATGGGTCTATTGCGATCGTTTGCCAACAGAATTGGATTCGCCATGACATTGTTATCATTTGGTGCTCCATTTTTAGGCTGCTCCGCCATTTCTTCTTTATCTGATTGTGGTTTCTGTTGGTGGTCTCTCAATTTTCGTCTAAACGTCCTCTCAATCCCCTAGTCGTAATTCGCCAGAGATCGAGAGTCTGCAAAGAAATTAGAAAATTACCGTTAGCAAACTATTTTGCCGAAGTCCTCGACAACGGTGCCAAAAACTTGATGCCCGATTTTATGAAATGGAAATGTGGATGATATGCATTGATGAAATTGCATTATGCACTCAAGTTTCCCCAGCGGAATCCAAGTGTAAATTACTCTGAGTTTCTTGTTAAGTCTAGGGTCGAACACAGGGACTTGTGAAAGCAGATTGCGTTGGTAATTTTTATGAAAATCTTGCGGTAACCAAGTAAATAAATTGTCGGTTTATTGTTTGATTGCGTTGACAAGAAATAAATAAAAAAATATGGCGGAGTTGAGAAAAGGAAGTTACGTGATAGATGCAATGAGTATGCGATGAACGGATTGAGAAGATATTTAGTTAGCGTTACTTCGGAATGCGTCAGACTATGCGATCATGTTACAACCATGCACAACAAGTCATTTTCCAATGAAAAGGCGATGCTCCTAGTCTAGGACACATGTGTTGAATGCAAAATGTCCATAGAGCTTATCCCTAAGTCTCTACTCTTTTCCTATGTGATGATGCAAGATGCATAAAAGCAAGGTGACCACATACAATCATATCCTATCTCTAGGATGCATGCGATGCATTGGTAACAAATAGTGTTCATTCCTAAGCTCCTATCTCTTATTTATGCGTTCTAATCTGGCTCTTCCAAGTCTAGATTCTAACCTAACCTTCCCAAGTCTAGATCATATCCTTAGATTACCCTCCCGAGTATCTCTAATGGACAAATGAAGCATACATAATACAAGATAATAGCAAAGAATGAAGATTCTCTAGTTGTGCTAGCTACATACTTCTCAACTCATTCAACTGATTTAGCTACTCATGCGTGAATAATAGAGAGTGAACAGATAAAGAAGGAAATTCCATTTTTATAAATGAGTTGAGTACAAAATAACAATGGAAGTTAAAGGTAGAGAGCCTGGTAGCAATTCCTTGTTGACCGAGGCTTTTACACTGCAATCTTTATTTAGTTCTAAAGATGTTCCTGCTTCCACAGGCGTTGGCCCTCTCTCTGTGCTTGAAGTTTCCGGTGCTCTCCCAAGCTTACCGGAACGATCTGCCGACACAACCTCCTCCCTCACGTCCGCCTTAAAATGAAAGAAAACTATGAACAAAGATGTGTGAACTGAAGTATGAAATCTCTAACTGCTGAACCTCTTTTCTGAAGAATGCTTCTAGTATTTATATAACATCCAAGGTGAACGGCAACTTCTCTCTCATGATTTTTCAGATGGGACGACTTTAATTCCTGATTGATGCGTCGAATATTTGTCATCGGAAAAGCTGAATGTACTTTGTGACTGTTATCGACTGTCAACTTAATTTGGATTCGACTGTCATTAGCTTTCTGTCCCATCGCGATAAATTAACCTTTCACCCAGATGCGCCCACCATGTTGCATTGACTACATTGGGGCGATCCTTCTCGGGCAGATGTTAGCAAACACAATCATCGCAAAGCATTGCGTTGAAGTTGCGCTCGACCAGTGATTTCCAATGATCGCAATTCTTGCATTGCGTCAACGGATATTCTGCACAAAAATACAAAAATCAACTATTCTAATGCGATGAACGCATGCGACCGCAATATTATGAATTTGATGCTTAATGGACGCAAATTAACATATTTCATCAACGCAATCAAACATTTTTAAGAACTTAGCACTATGGTAACATGTATTTCTGCCCGTTATCAACCTCCTTTCATAATTTTACTTAACATGCTTGTTACTCACTTATGTAGGAAAAATGGAGTACAGAGTTTACAATTGCCTCACCCTTAAAGAAAATTCATCCTCAAAATTTGCTCGGACTTACTTATAACTAGAGTTTCACAACATCTTTTGGTCGTAAACTTTTCAACCTTATTCTTTTCTTTCCTCCTTCTTTCTTTCTCTTTTACTACACTTCTACTGTGCTACTCTGATATATGTCCATATTAAATAATAACAGTACGTATGAACAACTTGGTCATAATAGTTCACTATATTTGTTACATCCTCTTGTGACTCTTCCATTCTCCACTGTGTCATAGTATTCATTTATTACTAGGGTGGTCCTTTTCTATTTTCTAGCAATACTACTGGAACATTCTTTTCCATTTGTCATACCTTTGAATTACTTGCTATCTGTGAAATCAATATTTGTGTCAACTAGACTTCTCGACCTAACCGAGGGCACTCTTCTTAGGATGTTCTTTCTATCCATACTTGGGAGAAGACATTCTTTCTACTATAACATTTCCCAACTATGGATTACCATACTGTATACATAAGGTTTTCTTAACTGCACTAAGCCCTAGCTCAGTCACAATTCAAACTTCGAGCTATTACCTGGAACATAAGCAGATCTGGACCTCTTCCTTTTTGTCTTCTGCTAACCATTTTGTTCCTTATTTTTATACTCAACGTACCCCTCGTACATTTCGAGCTCACTATTGCTCATCTTTTCTCTCCTCTTAGGATTAATCTGACTAGGACTTCCTTTAAATCCCACTTTTAGTTAGTGGCTTTTGAGTGTCAAATTCTCATCATACTCAAAGTTGCATGTTTTGCATGTAAAGGTCTTTAAAAGGGAGAGTTGACTGAATTTAAAAAATGCTTGGCCATAGTGGAATTGGATGTGTAAGACCCTAACACTAAATTTAAAGTGGGAGGTTAAATAGAAAAATCCTAAGTAAGGATAGTGGGGCAAAAGGAGAAAAACATAAAAAATTATCCAAAAAGGTGACTAAAAATCTAAACACCTATGAAGGGCTTAAAACATGTTGGACGCAAGAAGGCATGGAGGATGGAGGCAAGAAAAATTGAAAAATGGCTAAGGGTTGCATACAACCAACCCAAAGGCATACATGAGCCATGCAGACATGGGCAGAAGCATGCATCGAGTGAGCATGCTAGGCGCGCAGGGCATGCATCAAGGACAAGCGCACAGGCCGTGTGTCAAGTGCGCAACCCATGCGTCAATGGTGTATGTCAAGCACGCAGCCCATGCGTCGATCGTGAATGCCGAGCGCGCAGCCCATGCGTTGATGGTGCATGTCGAGCGCCCTGCCTATGCGTCGAACGGTCAAGTGGGCAAGCCATCCTATGCGTTGAATCGTTGCCGAGTCTACCGAGCAGCCATGCGTTGATGCGCTATGCCGAGTCCATGCCCATGCGGCGAGACACGCCCACGCGACCTAGCATGCTTATGCGGCAAAGCGTGCAAGTGCCTAGGTAGCACACCATTCGTCGATGGTCAGCACCATGCATCCATGCTTAGTAGGTTGAGCAAGCACACCTAGCAAGCCATGCGTCGAGGGTGAGCGGCCACCCTATGCGTTGGTGATGGCTAACTCATGCGTTGGCTAAGTGGGACTTTGATGAAGGAAAGGTGAGTTGCTATGCGTTAAGGATAAAGGGTAGGGCTAATTGATGTAAAACTTCAAGGGAGGATGCCAATGGTATACAGGCATAAGTCTTAAACAATTTAAGTAGAGAGATATGTGAAGTATTTAAGTGATTTAGGTGGCAAAAATAGGATCACACAAAATTCTAGTAGGACGTGGACAAAAGAAAATTTCATGCAATTGATGTCTTATCACCTCAAGCAGGAGGTGGGTGAAGGAGATTTCATGTAAAAAAGGAGATTTTTGCTGGCATGCTGAAATGAGAACAACACAAGGCTAGGCTAGGTAGGCTGAGTGTTGGTAGCTCCAAAGTGAGACAAATGGGAGTTGAGTTGTCACCATGGGGTGAGTTTGAAATGGCTATAAATAGAGGGGTTGGGCAGGAGGAATTTATTCATACCATCACTTAAATTGTGTGTTGAGAACATATTTAGAGAGTGACGAGTTATTAGGCTGCCAAGTTGATTGGAGATCAAAAGAAACAAGGTTGCGTTGGTGAGGCATTAAGTCAGCTGGATGCACAACCAGCCCACACTCTACACGCATGCAGTGTTGCATCCGTCCGTCCGCGCACGCCTCGCTCGACGCATCCCGCACGCCAGCCCAATGCAAATGCCTTCCCCGTACGACGCATCACGCCCAGTGCATGCCCAACGCAACGCATGCCCAAACACGCCAGTCCCCTGTGCGGCACGGATGCCCACCCTGCCTACTACCCAACGCCCAGCTGCCTACCACGGTCCAAATAACCTCTAAAGAGGCTAATTTTGGTATTTAGGCTAAATTGGAGTCGGATAAGCTGGTGTTTTCATTATATAATAGTATTTTGGCTAGTTTGACATTATTTATTTATATAACAAAAATTAATTGAGGAATTTCCATTGATATGGAGGAATTCTCAGGAAGGTATTCTCAAGGTGATTTTAGTGGAAAAACTTGCTAACGGTGAGTGTTTACTTAGTTGTATGTGTTTATATGTGGATAAATGCATATGTAAGTGCCAAATGCATGCTTATGATGTTATGTTGTTGCCATGACATTGTTTGTGAAATTTCTATGGAAACTGAGATTATACCCAGATTTCATAAGTTAGCATGCTTAATAAAAGGTGCTTGGCGGGAAAATATAGTCGGCCTCGGTCGGTGGGAAATAATAGTCAGTGACAACCGGCGGGAAATATAGTCTAGTTACCTAAGTATGACAAGCGGGAAAAAAATTGTCGATGTGTACATTGGCGGGAAAAGTGGGTTATAGGAAAGTTTCCATAAAAAGTTGTTGTGATTGATAATGTGTCCATGATATGAGCATGCCATGTATAGCATGGAACTGGAGGTTGATAATTGAATTAACTTACACATGATCATGCATAAATTATACTGGAATTGTGATTATGTGATTGATTTCCCAAAAATATGTTTTACAAAGTGATTATTATTCTAAAAGAACCACTCACTGGGCTTAGGAGCTCACACTCTTCCAAATGTTTTCTTATATCCCCCCTAGGTAGCAAAGCGGAGTGTTTAGGGAGGAGTCTACTAACCACCAACACACCAGGACCAAGTAAATTCTCAGGGCACGGCTCGGATCATGTAATAAAGAATATAGAAAATTGAACTATGCGTATGAAAGTTAGATAGAGTATTGTAAACATGTTGAAATCTTTAATAGATAGAGGGGAAACATTAAATTGAAATATTGTCTTGCAATACTACTGGTGTACCCTCACGCTCCCTTCCAGGTCTTGGGGGCTAAGGCTAGGGAGGGGGTATGACAACTGGGTATCAGAGCAAAGGTTTACGTAAAACCTGGGAAAAAGTTGAGTCTAGCATAAGTATAAATAGAATCTAGGAAGAGTAAAGGAAAAAGGGATAAGTTGAAGCCAGAGCGACATCAGGAAAGGCTTACCTAAGGTGGGGAAGCCAGATAATATTAGAAACCAGGCTAGGTAAAAACCTAAAAGGAATAAATATAATGAAATATATTAGGAAAAACCTAAAGTAGAATCAGGAAAGGTTAGGAGAAAGAAATAAGGAATAATAAGTGGACATAGGAAAACATGAGAAAAGGGAAGTGAAAATAAAGAAGTTAGTAAGTAATAACCTAAATAATGTCCACTGTAGGAAATGAATCCGAGTAGATAAGACTGGTGGTGGAATGACTTCGGAATGCGAACTGGAGACCGCGGTGCTAACCCAGGGGAAAATCCTGAAAGATCTGAGAATAGTGTGAATAATAATACCGAATAACCTATTACCTTGAATTATGAAAACTTGGTGGGATCCTGAACTAACATGGGATGTCCACTATGTGGTAAAAATCATAGCGGTCTGTGTCTGAAAGGGACCAAAATTTGCTATGGGTGTGGCAAGGTTGGCCATATCTGCAAAAATTGTTATACCTTTTAGAGAAAAACAAGAGAGATTCAGAAAAAATATAAACGAGAACTAGCTAGAGGATCAAGTTCAGGAAGTAACAACATATTGCCTGAAGTGATGGTGGACCAAGAATGGGTGCGTGTAGGAAAGAAGGATATTCCTCAACATATCGTGATCAAATTCGAGGAACAACCCACCTATGACTCTAAGAATGTGGAATCCTATAAATTTTGTATTTTCTGTAAGGAAATAGGACATGTGCAGGAAAGGTGTGTATGGAGAAACGAGAGGATGTGTCTTAACTTTGAAAACTTACGACTATCGAAGAACGAGTAAACAAATAACTATGTAGACTTGAAGAAACTACTAAAGTAAATAGCAACAATGTTCATAAATAAAAATAGTATGTTGATAACATATGTCTAATTTATATGTGAATGATTGTAGACAAAATGCTGAGAAGTGGAAAACGTAGAACGAGGCAACCCTCTGGAAACGAAAGTGAAAGTGCCTCAAGCCATCCAAGAGAAAAATCTAAGGAAGAGAAAAAATGGATAAATTCACCCAAAAACTCCAAGCAAGTTTAGAAAATATACAACCTGATCCTGAGAAGAAATATGGGATAGAACGATTAAAGGCATTGGGAGCCACAAACTTTGAAGGAACAAAGGATCCTGCAGATGCAGAAGAATGGATGAATCAAATAGAAAAATGTTTCAAAGTGATGAGATGTCCTAAAAAGCGTAAGGTAAGTCTTGCCACATTCTTATTGCAAAAAAAAGTAGAAGATTGGTGGAAGCTACTGAAGAATAGGAAGGGCGATCAAGAAGAAATATGTTGGGAGGAATTTCAAAAATCATTTTTTGAAAGATTCTATCCCCGATCATTCAGGGATATGAAACAAGATGAGTTCCTACAGGTCATGCAAGGAAACATGACTGTAGCAGAATATGAATTAAAGTATACAGAATTATCCAAGTATGCTTTAAACATAGTGGTGGATGAAAAGGAACGCTGTCGGAGGTTTGAAATAGGATTAAAACAAGAGATTCGAACTCCTATTACAACCATCGCGGAATAGGGAGAATTTACAAAGCTAATAGAAGCCACGATGAGAGTAGAAAGAAGTTTAATGGCGGAAGAAGTAAGACCAGAAAGAGACTCATCAATGAGTCAGTGGCAGAGGAATTTTACCCCCAGGGTAGAAAGCAGAAGAGGATGGAAAAGAAGAGGAGTTACCAACACTAAAGCAGACCCTGAATGGGAGAGTCAAATAAAGGAGTCAATAATGAGCGTTAACCAAAGATCGAGATGCCCGATCTGTATTAAATATCACTAATGAAGATGTTGGGAACAAACCCAAGAACGGTCATACACGTGTTTTAAGTGTGGCAGACTAGGACACTTTAAACGAAAATGTCCTCAGTTGATGGATACTGGAAATGTACAACCACCAAACAACCCGGGAGGAAGATCAACGACGGTTGAAGGAGGACGAACTGTAGGAGGGAGAAAAGAGGAAATAGGAAAAATGATGTTGGAAAAACTATATGGACTAGCTCAGGATAGGGAAGACAATATGTCGATGGTGGGAAGAGGGAAAGAGAAAGTTTTAGAAGACTATAATAGAAAGTTGTGGTGTAATAAAACTGTATGAGGCAAATTATTAAATAAAAGTTATGTTGTAAATTAAGTTTCGTTTAATTTCGAGGACGAAATTATTTTAAGGGGGTGGTAAATGTAAGACCCTAATACTAAATCTAAAGTGGGAGTTTAAATAGAAAAATCATAAGTAAGGATAGTGGGGAAAATGGAGAAAAACATA
Source organism: Benincasa hispida (assembly GCF_027475165.1). NCBI lineage: Eukaryota > Viridiplantae > Streptophyta > Magnoliopsida > Cucurbitales > Cucurbitaceae > Benincasa > Benincasa hispida. Next base: position 2,348,381 of record NC_143484.1, on the reverse strand, counting down.
AAAAATTATCCAAAAAGGTGACTAAAATTATAAACTCCGATGAAGGGCTTAAAACATGTTGGACGCAAGAAGGCATGGAGGATGGAAGCAAAAAAACATGAAAAATGGCTAAGGGTTGCATACAACCAATGCAAAGGCATACATGAGCCATGCGGACATGGGTAGGAAGCATGCGTCGAGTGAGCATGCTAAGCGCGCAGGCCATGCATTGAAGCCAAGCGCACAGGCCATGCGCCAACCACGTATCCATGCGTCGAGGACAAGCGCACAGGCCGTGCGTCAAACGCGCAGCCCATGTGTCGATGGTGTATGCCGAGCGCCCTGCCTATGCGTCAAACGGGAAAGAAGGCAAGCCATCCTATGCGTCGAAGAGCTGTTGAGTCTGCCGAGCAGCCATGCGTTGATGCGATATGCCAAGCGCACGCCCATGCGGCGAGACACGCCCACGTGGCCGAGCATGCCTATGCGGCCATGCGCGCAAGCACCTAGGCAGCACACCATGCGTCGATGGTCAGCACCATGCGTCCATGCTTAGTAGGCCGAGCAAGCACACCTAGAAAACCATGTGTCGAGGGTGAGCGGCCACCCTATGCATTGGTGATGGCCAACTCATGCGTTGGCTAAGTGGGACTTTGATGAAGGAAAGGTGAGTTGCTATGCATTAAGGATAAAGGGTAGGGCTAATTGATGTAGAACTTCAAGGGAGGATGCCAATGGTGTACGAGCATAAGTCTTAAATAAGTAGAGAAATATTTGAAGTATTTGAGTGATTTAGGTGGAAAAAGGAGAATCACACAAAATTCTAGTAGGAGGTGGACAAAGGAGATTTCATGCAATTGAAGTCTTATCACGTTAAGCAGAAGGTGGGTGAAGAAGATTTCATGCAAAAATGGAGTTTTTGGCTGGCAAGCTGAAATGAGAACAACACAAGGCTAGGCTGGGTAGGCTGAGTGGTTATAGCTCCAAAGTGAGACAAATGGGAGTTGAGTTTTCACCATGGGGTGAGTTTGAAATGGCTATAAATAGAGGGGTTGGGTAGGAGGAATTTATTCATTCCATCATTTAAATTGTGTGTTGAGAGCATATTTAGAGAGTGATGTGTTATTAGGCTGCCAAGTTGATTGGAGATCAAAAGAAACAAGGTTGCGTTGGTGAGGCATTAAGTCAGCTGGATGCACAGCCAGCCCACACTCTGCATGCACGCAGCGCTGCGTCCGTCCGTTTGTGCGCGTCTCGCTCGACACATCCCGCACGCCAGCCCAATGCAGCTGCCTTCCTCGTACGATGCATCATGCCCAGTGCATGCCCAAACACGCCAGTCCCCTATGCGACACAGCATGCCCACCTTGCCTATTGCCCAACGCCCAGCTGCCTACCACGGTCCAAATATCCTCAAAAGAGGCCAATTTTGTTATTTTGGCTAAATTGGAGTAGGGTAAGCTGGTGTTTTCATTCTATAATAGTATTTTGGCTAGTTTGACATTATTTATTGATATAACAAATATTAATTGAGGAATTTCCATTGATATGGAGGAATTCTCAGGAAGGTATTCTCAAGGTGATTTTAGTGGAAAAACTTGCTAACGGTGAGTGTTTACTTAGTTTTATGCATTGATATGTGGATAAATGCATATGTAAGTGCCAAATGCATGCTTATGATGTTATGTTGTTGCCATGATATTGTTTGTGAAATTGCTATGGAAACTGAGATTATACCCAGATCACATAAGTTAGCATGCTTAATAAAAGGTGCTTGGCGGGAAAATATAGTCGGCCTCAGTCGGGGGGAAATAATATTCGGTGACGACCAGAGGGAATTATAGTCAAGTTACCTAAGCATGACTAGCAGGAAAAGAATTGTCGATGTGTACATTGGCGGGAAAAGTGGGTTATAGGAAAGTTTCCATAAAAAGTTGTTGTGATTGGTAATGTGTCCATGATATGAGCATGCCACGAATAACATGGAATTAGAGGTTGATAGTTGAATGAATGTACACATGATCATGCATAAATTATACTGGAATTGTGATTATGTGATTGATTTTCCAAAAATATGTTTTACAAAGTGATTATTATTCTAAAAGAACCACACACTGGGCTTAGTAGTTCACACTCTTCCAAATGTTTTCTTATATTCCCCCCCCCCCTCCAGGTAGCAAAGCGGAACGTTTAGGAAGGAGTCTACTAACCACCAACACACCAAGACTTGTTAAATTCTCAGGGCACGGCTCGAATCATGTAATAAAGAATTTAGGAAATTGAACTATGTGTATGAAAGTTAGATAGAGTATTGTAAACATGTTAAAATCTTTAATAGATAAGGGGGAAATATTAAATTGAAATATTGTCTTGGAATACTACTGGTGTACCCTCACGCTCCCTTCCAGGTCTTGGGGGGCTAAGGCTAGGGAGAGGGTGTGACAGGATGAGATTATGTGATAATCTCATTGCAATTTTCTCTCAAAGTCTTAGCCTTTTCCTATCGAAATTAGTCACTCATTGGTTCCCACCATCCCATTCTAAGGCTGGAGAATAGTCAAGAAGACTCTCGTGGTGGTCGACGAACTATTTGTGAGGAGATTGGACTAATTTGGAGAAGATTCAAAGTCTACAAAGGCTGTATACTTTTTCCCCTTTTCTTGTTATATTAATGCATGCTTATCTTTGTAATTAACCTAATTAGAGTACTTAAGATCCATTTTTCTTTCGCTGCGCTTTTGTTTGTTCCATCAAAGAAACAAAGCCAAAATTTTTCCTTCAAGGATTTAAGTCTGAGTTCATCCCTTAACATAGGGAATCCTGGGAAGGCTTGGGTGTCACATTTAACACGTGCCCAGATGACTAATCATTCACCTCAAAGCCATCCAATTAAATAATTTTAAAGAAAATTGCTCAATTTAATCCAAAAACTCTTCAATTTATCCTTTTCCTTGTAACTCTTGGGTCAACCCAAAATTTCATCCAATTTCCTTCAATTCAAGCTCAATTTAAGCTTATGAAGCCTTTAATATCCCAAATGTACCTTTATAACTAAAACATTACCAAAATTTCACCACTTTTCAAAATGTTGATTTTTTTACTTTGAGCATTGACCATTCTCTTTGACTGTTACTTTCACTTGTCTTGAGCATGCCAACCTTACCATCGAATGTCCTTTACATACTTAACTCGGTTAGTTACCCTAAAATTATTTTCCAAGTCTTTACTTCTATTCCTAATTGAAAAAATGTTGATTCTATTCCTTTTTTTTTAATTTTTTTATTTTCAAGTACATTTCTTAACTAACGTTGACAAATCAAATTGAATCTCGAGTCCCCGAGTTCAACCTCAACTATAAGCTCCTTAGCATTTCAAAGAAAGAATAAATGAAGAGAGGGTTACATGAACCTTCACTTCGTTTGACAGCCGCTAACGATAACAAGTACATTCAGCTTTTTGGTGTCAAATATTCGGCGCATCAGTTAAGGAATTAAAGCCATCCCATCTGTGCAATCATAAGAGTGAAGCTGCCCTTCACCCCAAAGCTCTATAAATACCAAAGGCATTCTTCAGAAAAGGGGTTTGGTTCAGTTAGCTCAACACGTCTTTATTCACAGTTTTTCTTTTATCATGAAGAAGGCGGAGCAAGAGAAGAGCTGAGGCACCGGAAGATCGCTCAGGCCAACTAGAGAGAGAACCCAGAGGCGTAGAAGAAGAGAGTGAGCCGACTCTCATGAGAGCGAGATAATCTTTTGAACACGAGTAGAAAAGACAGTGTAAAGGCCTGGGAAGTAAGAGATTGCTACCAGGTTCTTTATTCTATTCTTGCATTGTTATTTTGTACTTCATCTTTATATTTATACAATGGAAGTTCTTATTCTACATCTGTTCACTCTCTTAGCACACATTAGTAGCTAAACTTGTCGAATGGGTTGAGAAGAACTAAGCTAACATGACCTAGGATGTTCATTGTTCGCAATTATCTTGTTTTATGCTGTGCCAAACATCCCTTTAGAGTTACTCGAGAGAGAGTCTAAAGAAAGAACCTAAGATTTGAGAGAGCTAGGTTAGAATCTAGACTTGAGAGAGCAAGATTAGAACTACATAAACAAGATATAGGGACTTAGAGATAAGCTCTATTTGCCAACCTGCATCGCATGGACCCTAGAGATAGGTATGATATTATGTGGTCGCCTTATTTGTGTGTGTGTCATTTTGTAATCGCATAAATAAGAATAGAGGCTTATATGTAGGTCCTATAGACTTATCGCATATATATCGCATGCGTTCTAACATTAAAAGTCATAGCATTCACATCGAGAGATGGTTTACTATTGTATGTGTGTTGCATGATCGCATAGCATGAACACATCCTAGGGAGTGTTAGCTGAAACCCTTCTTAACCCGTTCACCACATAGTCATCGCATCTTCCGATTGTCAACTCTTTTCGAACTCTGCCGCACTTGTTTATTTTCATCACCGCAACAAACAAACCAACAATTATTTGAGTTACCGGTTACCGCAAAGTTTTCTTGAAAATTACCACCGCATATTATTTCCCAAGTCCCTAAGTTCAACCCTGGAATTACCACGAAACTCAATGGGGTTTACACTTGGATTCCACAGAGAAAACTGGAGTGCTTAACGCATTTTCATCATCGAAATTCATCCATAATTCCACTTCATAAAATAACGCATCATAATTAAGCATGCGTTAAAGGGAACTTTTAAAACTAGTTTTCTTGGAAACATTTCTCTTTATACTAGAAATAAAAACAAGTGTCAAACTAGCTTTAAGGAAAATCATGCGTTCATCAAAGCATTTGGAAAACACTTGAATTTTTCATTCACAGCCTAGGTTCTCCTTCCTAGGATTGATAAGACTTTCCTATTGGCATTAACCCTGTGGAAATAATAAGCATGTTTAATCAATGCTATTAGTCCTTTTGTGAGACTAACTCACATAAACAAGCATAATATTCAACTTAGAACATCATCCTTTAGCTTTCAGCTTAAATCTCTAAGAATTTACTCTCAACGGTCCAAGGACATCAACTGCATCGTCAACCATTCAAATGGCTCTGGAATCACCTCCTTGGCACTAGTAGTTTAGCAACACCAAGTTTATTAAGTGGGCCTTCCCTTTTATATTAAGCATTGCATGCCTCAATTCACCCCTAAGTTGTCACCTTGCCCATTAAGTGTGTTTAACTCTCATAATCTTGACAGCTGGTCCACTCAAGATGGTGGTTAAGCTGTAATCTTCCCTAATCCAACGCATGGCTTGTTAAACTCACCACCGCACGGTAGAACTTGAACGCATACACCTACTCGGCCAGTGCAAGCCTCATCGCCACTTACACCCATCACCCGGTCTTAGGGTCAATGCATGGCCTCTCTTTCATGCACATCCTTACCTCGCCAATGAAGGCCATCATGCGCACACGCTACTACTACAGCGCCTAAGGCAACCTTGCCCATGCTTCGTGCCTCCAAGTCTTCTAACCTCAAAATGGTGCTTGGCCAGTGCATAGCCTATGCTCGACATAGGGCTTCCTCACCCTTGACCAACACTTTAGTGTCCTAGTCCTTGCTTCAATGTCTGGCTAGCGCCTATCCTAACCTCAATGGGTGCTTACAGCTGCTACACACCTCCAATGCATTCATGGCTTTGACACTTAGCCAAATTTCCTTCCTTTAACCATACATACTTACACTTTAACATCAAAGAGCCTAAATATTCAGCACTCAAAATATTTTTCTTCTTCTTCCATCACTCTCAACCTTCTTCCCCACAAACATAATATTAACTCATTCCTAGACATAATTAACATACTAATTAACATATTTATGTACGGAAAATATGATTTGGGTTTTACAGATGGTTTGTGGGTATAGTTTTCACTTAGAAAAGCAGTTCAGGACAAACAAGAATGACATTGTCAAGTCTAGAGAATGGAAAAGAATACCAAGGCTATCACGTGCTTAATTTAGAATTCGAATTTGGATGGTAAAGAAAAAAAGGCTATCACATCAACATTGCTATGCGTGCTAGAACAACATCAACATTCTTCAACTCCTACAATAATAAACCTCGTACTAAATAGAGAATAGCTCTTGTCATTCTTGACTTCCTGCTTAAGGCATGAGGCAGTACAATCGCTTTACCTGGATTATACTCAATGGCATAATCATAATCCTTAATCGACTCTAACCATTCCTTCTATTTTAAGTTCAGCTTCTTGTTTTAAAAAATTTTCTTTATGCTCTAATGACTAGTGAATATGTGGCAATGCTCACCAAACAAGTAATGCCTTCACAGCTTTAGATCTAAAACTATAGTTGCTAATTCGAGATCATGAGTAGAGTAATTACATTCATGCTTCTTTACTTACGAGAAGCATAGGCTGTCACTTTACCCTCCTACATAAGAACACAACCTAGTATCACTATAAATCTCAAACTCTTTACCTGGAGTAGGAAGGGTATGTATTAGGGTTGACACTTATCTCCATTTAAACTATTGGAAACTACATTCACATTCAGGCGACCATTTGAACTTCACATCTTTCCTGGTTAGATTAGTCAATGGAAGAGCTATCTTGGAAAATCCTAACACAAACCTCTTGTAATAACCTACTAAACCAAGAAAACTACGTACCTCAAATACTATAGTAGGTAGCTCCCAATTCACTATCGCTTCTATCTTCTAGGGATCTACACCAACTCCTGGTGCAGATGCTATATACCCCAAAAACACAACTTGATATAGCAAGAAATCATACTTATTGAACTTAGAATACAACTTCTTTTCTCCTAACATCTGAAGCACCATCCTCAGATGTTCTGCATGCTTTTCCTTGTTACTAGAATATAGTAAGATGTCATCAATAGAAAATATGACAAACTGATCCAGATTGGGAAGAAATATCCTATTCATAAGGTCCATGAATACTACAGAGGCATTCGTCAAACCAAATGGAATCACTAAAAACCCATAGTCCCCATATTTATTTCTAAAAGTAGTCTTAGGAACATCCACTTCTTTTACATTCAACTGATGGTATCTTGGTCTTAAGTCTATCTTAAGGAACATTGTGGCTCTCTTTAACTGATCAAAGAGATCATTTATGCGAGGTAAAGAATACTTATTCCTGGTTGTCACCTTATTCAACTGTCTGTAATCTATAATCTGAGAGTGTCGTTCTTCTTTTTCACAAATAAAACTTGTGCTCCCCAAGGTGATACACTGGGCCTGATATACCCTTACCAACAAACTTCTATAATTGCACTTTTAGCTCTTTCAGCTCTGCTGGTGCCATCCTATATCAAACATGTGAAATAGGTGTTGTACCTGGAATCAAGTCAATAGTAAACTCAACTTCCCTGTCAAGTGGTAATCTTGACAACTCTTAAGGGAACACATCAAGAAACTCCTACACAATTGGAAAATCTTCAAGCTTCAATTTGTTGACTTGTAAAACAACCACACGTGCCAGATAGGCAACACATCCTTTGCTTCACAGTTTCCCAGCTTTAACTTCTTATATCAAACTACTAGGGAGAAGTCTTTTGCTTCCTACAAAGAATATCTTCTATTCTTCTGGCCTTCTAAACAATAACTTTCTCTTAAAAAAGTCAATAAAGGCATAATACCTACTCAGAAAATCCATGCCTAAAATAACATCAAACTCAAGTAATTCTAATGGAATCAGATCAACCCATAAACTCTAGTTGCCAATGACTATCTCACAGTCCCCATAGTATTCTCGCACTACAAGCATGTCTCCAATAGGTGTAGAAATAGACAACTCATCGGCATGCTTTCAAGCTTCCTATGTAAATGCAATGGGAACATGCTGGATATAAATAAATGTGTAGTACCAGAGTCAAATAATAAATAAGCAGATTGATTACATAGAGTTACTTTACCAGTTATAACATCTAGTGCCTCCTCCGCCTCCTAGTGGGTCACTGCATACAGTCTATCCTGTAGCTGAGGTCGTCCTACTACTTCTTTTTGCTTAGCTTCACTTGAGCCCTCACCTTTGGCTTCAATTACTTTTGGTTTATCTACTATTTGAGAAATGATCTTCTTTCTTAAAATCACCTGCCTTTCCACACTGGAAACAAACGTTCCTTCCATTGTAACATGTCCTTAAATGGCCCTTGCCACAACTTGCACAAAGGGGTTTCTCACTTGTACTAGCTATAAACTCTCCGATACGTCCTACCCCTGATCTACTAACTGAACCAACTGCAGGTCTAGATCTCTTCCTGCTCAAACACTACTGGCTCGTTGCTTTTTGTGTCACGCCCCGCCCCAGACCACCCTCTTAGCCTAGAGAAGGGCGTGACTGCAGCAGTTATCAACCCTGTGGCTGACACTTACTGCCTACTAACTGTTGCGGAATAACTCTGATACCAATATAAAACTCATATACAACGGAATATCTTTAGGCCAAAATTTATTAATTTAGAAACATAACATATTTAAATTTATTACAACACTAGATTCACAAGCCCTAAAACCCACAAACTCTAGTCCCTATATGAACAACAATTGTAAACCCGAGACTTTCTTTGGATTATTTGTTCGTGTCACACATTGTAGGATGTTGGATTTAAGTTATTGTTGTTCCTTGTTGAAGAAAATGGCAAAGCTTTTGGTTGAAGTTATCTTTAATAATTTTGGAATTTATAAATAAAGAAAAGAAAAGAAAGGGAATAAAGAAAAAGAAAAGAAAAGGAAAAGGAAAAAGGGGAAAAAAAAAAGAAAATGAAAGAAATTGAAAACCCATTCGGTGCTTAGGGTTTAAAGTGAAAACCCACTCATTTCAGACTATTTCTCCATCATTTCCCATTATATTTTCAGAGCATTTCTAGAGAGAGAGTGAAGGAAGAGGCAGAAGAAGTTGCTACAGGTTGGAGGTTGTAGAAGGGAGGAAAAGCTCATGCAAGTGCAACCATGGAAGAATTTGGGTTCAACCTACCTATCTCTAGTTTTTAAGTCGGTTTGAGCTACACAAGAAGAACTAAAAGATGAGACCTGAATTTCTTGAAATTTAATCTTTTTTTTTAACTAATTTAATGAAGGAAGCTTGAGCTAAATCTGATGTTAAGTTAATGGTTTTTGAAAAGGAAGACAGAGCACAAAATTTTCGTGCAAATTAGAAGGATCTCTGCTTTTCTCTGGTTTTTCGAATATTTTGGGGTGTACATATTGGATTAGAAGCTAAATTGGGTATTTTTGGAAATATTATTCAATTTCCTATAACTTTCATGAAGAATTCGTGAGCCAAAAATGATTAGAAGTAGGTTTAATTTCAGGAGAAAAGTAGAGGGTAGCAGAGAAGTATGAATCTATTTTTGCTGTGTTCAGGGGATTTCTAGATATATCCGTTGGTAATCTCGTTTTTATTCCTTCTGATAAGTTGTAGAGGGTTCCAAAATGAAGAGTTTGATATATAGTACATTAATTTTGGTCAATTATTGAGGAAGTTATGAGTATTGAAATTTAAGGTATTGAATCTGAAAAATCTGGAAAGAAAGTGTGAAGTGTGATTTTATTTCTAGAATTTAGAATTCATGGGCATGGAAAGACAAGACGATTTATAGTTCTGATGCTTGGTTTCGGTTGTTTGACAGGCCAAGAGGAAATAGACCGAGTCCATAGACTAGGGAACTAACCAAGACTGTGAGTGACAAAACAAATTTAAAAAATGATTTCTAAACTGTAATTTATGCTTAACTGGTTTACATGTTTGAATATGAACTTATGAATGATACATGATTTCTATGAATGGTTTCAAGCATAAGTTTTGAGCTTAGATTTTCTAATGAGGTTTATATACGAGCACGTGATTATTGACTTCTTGAAAAGTAGTTGAAACGATACCATTTAAGGTAAAGTATGTATTAGCGAGTACCGTTTAAAGATTTTCAGTTTTTCACGAGCAAGCCGAGTAAGCTTAAGTTTTACGAAAGATAAAGATCAGGAAGCATGTTTTAATGTTTTCATGTGGTTTTTTGAGACTTTTATTGACTACATGACTGAGATATTGAGCCCGAGGCTATATGGTACCGTATGCACACAGGTTATATTCTGTTGTTGACGTTGAATGTACTCCGTGACAAGGATGCTGTCGGGAGGGCTGGGCGGGCCCCACTACAACAAAGACGATGGGAGTGCTGGGCGGGCCCCACTACATCCTAGAGCTAGTAAACATTGGTTGTACTGGGCGTGCCCTACACAACGTTGATTTGTCATGTTAGTTAAAATGTTTTATATACTTGATATGCCTTGCTAGATTTTAATGACGTACTTGCGGAACATTTGAGAAAGATTTTAGCGTTACAAGTTTATGTTTAATGCTTTGATTGAACAGATTTATATGTTTAAAGGTCTATCACGTGTTTTGATTTGCGGATTTACAATTTTAAATTTAGTCATTCACTGGGCTTCGTAGCTCACTCTTTCAAAATGTTTTCCCACTTTTCAGATAGAGATCGAGCTCCCGGTGCCTGATAACTACCAAAGTCTATTTTCTCCTAAAAGCTTCCAGATCAAGCTTCATACATGGGTGGAGTTGTACATTGTGTCTGTTTATATTGTAAATGTCTTTGTAAGAACTAGATAGTTGATGGTTGTGTAAGCACTAGATGTCGTGGTTGTGTAAACCCCAATTGGATATGTTTTTGGTTGTGATATCTCTATTAGGTTATTTTCCAAACCGAGTTATGTCAGAACTTCACTTCATGTGTGTCTAAAAGTTTTCAGGGATTCCGTTGTGTTGTGTTACCTGTAAAGTATTTTATATCTAAGATTAGTATGTTTATCAGGTTCAACGATTTAGCAGGGTCAATAGGTATCGTTAGAGGAGGACGATGTCTGTTGGCTTCACGCCATCTCCCTGACTAAGCTAGCAGGTAGTCTGGGAGAGGGTGTGATAACTGTAGCATGTGTACAATATTAACAGTTACCACCTAAACAGACAGGTTACAAATCTTTTTATCCTTTAGTGGCAGAGCAGATGTTGAGCTATCTTCAGAGGATTTGATTGCTACCTGTGGGGGGAAAAAGAAAACATTTGAAAATGGGGTGAGCTTGCGCCCAGTGAGTGACTTAAGAAAGATAATTGATTCTTATGCAAAATCTCAATAAAGAGTTTGACTAAAATATAAGCTTCTACAGTGTTTGTACTGTAGTATAAACATTTTCCAAGTATAAAACATATAAAGCTGTTTTAATCATAAAACAGTAAAATAATTTCTCAGTTGAGAATAACCCTTACTGTGGATAAAACAATCTCAACACCAACTACTAGTCAAGAGAGAATCCTTCTGCTCAATCTCTGACTCTAACTACCTACGTGCAAGTGGCCATACTAAGTATCGTCATACCTTAGGTACTTATGTTCAGATTCCTTCTCAACGTTCTTTAGTATCTGGTTGATTTGGTACCTTCTCAAATGTCCTTCAATACCAATATATACCTTCTCAAATGTCCTTCAGTATCTAGTTGGGCGGATACCTTCTCAAATGTCCTTTGGTATCGCGTTTTAAATAAAACTGGTCATAAATGACTTTCTCTTTAAAGCATGTAAAGTTTAACACATATAAAAATATGGCTTTAAAGGTACTAACGCATGCTGAGTATATTTAACACATATAAATCGCTTTTCAATAATTTCTCACACATGCATGCGTTTAAAACATAACTCATGGTTTGCTTGGAAATCACTTTGTAAAACTAGCTGGCATGAGAATAATCTTCTTTAAAACATGCTTTCTATAACACGTAGTAATGAAACATTTTAAGCAAATGTTTTAGTCAAAACGTTTTAGCCACTCACCTTGATTGCTTAGGAGCTTTTCACTCTAGTAGCTCCCTTTTCTACCTCGGGCTCCCTTTTCACCCCTAAAATTCAGATTCAACTTACAACTTAAATTACTCATAGCACTAAATCTTATTTTGAGATGCTTCCTTCTATAAACATATTCTAAAATTTCCCAGGAGGCGTACCCTAAACTTTGAGTTCAAAAAGCCTCGTGGTTTGGTCGGAATCAAAGAATCTTCAAGACCGGCTTAAACTGATCCACAGCCTGACCCTTCTGTCTTCTTCTCAATTTCTAGCCCGATCCCTTTGATCTTTTCTTCTGGCAGCCCTACCCTGAAAACTAGACTTTTAGAGCTTTCAGGTGGATTTAGAATCACTCTAAATGCACGAGTAAATTGGGAGAACTGCTCATCTCAAGTTGATGCGTCCTCTTCAGATCTCACTGTCCAATGCATCCTCTATGACTAATGCATGGATTTGGCTCCAACGCAAGGTTTGCTAAACTTTCCCACTCTTTTTAAGGTATTTCTGAATTTTGAACCAAAAATGAAGTCTCTTGGCTCTATTTATAGGTGTCTAAACCTTCTCCAGAGTTGACAGCACCTATTTGGCTGCATGGCCAAGTGTCTCCTTCTCACCCCATCAACGCAATGCTGTGATCACCGCAAGATAAGTGTCTTCCTCCTGTGTAGCCAACGTATGAGCTTCCAATCAGATGCCACCACCTCAAATTCTTAAGGCTTAAGGATTTCCTTCCAAGAAGACACATGGTTTTGATGATGTTCTCCTGTTGATCTCATCCCTTGTATGCGTCCAACTCTTGGATGTCCAACACATAATCCATACTCGACGCATAGCCTATCATCAATGCATAGCAAGCCAAATCGCTACCATCACAATTCAACTTACCCATTGCAAGAAGCTAACCATCACCAACGCATAGGGTGACCATCCATCCTCGATGCATGGCTCACTAGGTAACAACGCACGGCTTGCTTGGCATGGGCGCATGGTGCTAGCCACCAATGCATAGGCATGCTGCATAGGCTGGTTGCTCGATGCATGGGCTCGCTGACCACTCGACACATTGGGCGTGCTTGGCCGCATGGGCTGCGCGCGGTGCCTTGATGCTTTACCGGGTGCTTCGACTCATAGGCGTGCTGTTTCGATGCATAGGCGTGCGGCGTATGCTGGCCATCGCTTGCTCCCTTGGCCACATAGGATGCGTGCTTGGCTGCATGGCGGGGCACCTTGATGCATGGCATGGCTGCTCGGTAGGGCACTTAATGCATGGGTATGCCCACTCGATGCATTGGCAGGGCGTCTGGCCGAGGCTGCTCGATGCATGGCATGGGTGCTGGCCGAGGCTGCTCGATGCATGGCATGGGTGCTGGCCGAGGCTGCTCAACGCATGGCATGGGTGCTGGCCGAGGCTGCTCAACGCATGGCATGGGTGCTGGCCGAGGTTGCTCAACGCATGGGCTGCCTTCCAACGCGTCACTTCCATTTTCCTTCCTTCAGCCGCATGCCATCCCCAACCACTCTTCCAATGCATCAACACCACCCTTCCAACGCATCAACACACAAAATTTATACTTAGCCAAATTTCCAAATTTTTCGCCAAAAGTTAAGCTTCCAAATTTCCTCTTTTCTTCAAATCTCCACTCTTTTCTCTACCATTACACTAGTTTCCACATCAACCTACTCATCACATTGATCTCAATAGGGAATATACTCAAGTAGAGAAATTAGGATTCGGGGTTCACATCTTGTCCTCTCATAGCTGACTGTCCAAAGAAATAAGGCCTAAAACTCTTACCTCTTGATTCCGCTAGAGCTCTCTATTTCTCCTCTTTTACTTTTTGCACCTGATCTACATTAGCTACGCTCCTTAAACTCTAGTAGCTTTCTCAACTAACTATGTGAAATCCATCCAGTTAGTTTTGGAAGTGACTGGAGTACGGATTTCCTTCCTTAAACCATTCTCAAACCTCCAGGATCTACTTTTTTCTTCTGTTATAGTTGGAAGAGCATACTAAAACAGCTCCATAAGCTTCTATTCATACATAGCGATCATCATCAATCACTTAACTAATTTGAGGAACTCATCCCTCTTAGGTTCTCTTAAAGGGCCGAGATAGTACTTCTATTCAAAGGCTTTCCTGAACTCTTACCAGGTCATAGCCTCTAATCGATTTCTTATGTTGTCTACGATCTTCCATCATTCTCGGCTCCTTTCTATTGTACGAACATTGCTAACCCAACCATGCGGTCGTTTGGGCATCTTATCACGTTAAAGCACTTCTCAATCAAGTCTAATGAAACTTCAGCATCTACTGGATCTATGCTACCTTCAAACATCGTCGTACATAAGGCTTAAAGCCTTTCGATGCCGTACTTATTCTCTAGGTCTACCTCAATGGACTATACACTTGCTGCCAATCTCTGGGCGATCCTATCAAACACTCTATCCTTTAGCTGAGGATCTTCTCCCACCTGCGGAGTACTCGACTCACACTTTGAATTCGTTTCTTGAACTACTTGATCTCTACCTTTCCTCTTATTTGGAACCTCTCGAACCTCAGAATTTCTAATGATTTGGTCAGGGTCTCCTTCTGTTGTTTGCTTGCTTTGCCTGCCACTTCTTCTTGGCATCATTACCTAATTATAAAGTACATATGTTAAAGACTCACAATATGGACCTGAACTAATGCATGAACTCTTAACCTTATGCCCTGATACCAACTTGTCATACCCGCTCCCATATTACCTTCTTAACCTAGAAGAGAATATGATGACAGTAGTTGCCTACTCTTTAATGGCACCTACTACCTAACTAACTTCCTTAACCTGCTTGTGGAAGCTTGAAACTTACACATAACAATTAGCAAACTAAGGAAAACTTAAAAACAACCTTAAAACACCAGGGTCTAACACATAACATAATTACATCACAATAACAGTTCGAGAGTTCTGTGAGTCCAAACATTCATCACTAGTCTCTATCATGAACAACACATATGTACAGACATAAACAAAGTAGACACCTAAAACGTCACTTTAAATTATGAGCTAATCTTGAGTCCTTGAGTGGCAGAGCAGTAGGGTGGCTAACCTTTGGAGAGATGACCACTACCTTGGGAAAAGGAAAACATTTGAAAATATGAGCCATTAGCCGAGTGAGTCACTAATAAAACTTAATCATCATGATGAAAACTGAATACTACCGAGCAAACTCATACTTAACATAGAATCTCTGTAAACATTATAACATCATAACTCTTGTTAAACCATTTTGAGAGATAACCCTTTTGCTCAATCCCTCAACCTGTATCCTTAGTTTATGTGGTGTAATCTTAACAAAACCAACGTCAACTCTACAAACGTGCACTTGGTAATAATTGAGTACCGTCATACTTAGGTACTAGGGCCCAAATACCTTCTCAAAGTCATTCAGTATCAGGTTCATCATTAAATCATCATAAAATTGATTCATGGATTGATCATAAAATGCATGCCTCATAAAACATAACAAATGAAGAGTTAAGTCATGCTTTCATAGAATAATCACTGTACTTAAGCATGCGTTAAAGGGAACTTTTAAAACTAGTTTTCTTGGAAACATTTCTCTTTATACTAGAAATAAAAACAAGTGTCAAACTAGCTTAAGGAAAATCATGCGTTCATCAAAGCATTTGGAAAAACACTTGAATTTTTCATTTACAGCCTAGGTCCTCCTTCCTAGGATTGATAAGACTTTCCTATTGGCATTAACCCTGTGGAAATAATAAGCATGTTTAATCAATGCTATTATTCCTCTTGTGAGACTAACTCACACAAACAAGCATAATATTCAACTTAGAACATCATCCTTCAGATTTCAGCTTAAAACTCTAAGAATTTACTCTCAACGGCCTAGGGACATCAACTGCACTCATCAACCATTCAAATGGCTCTGGAATCACCGCCTTGGCACAAGTAGTTTAGCAACACCAAGTTTATTGAGTGGGCCTTCCCTTTTATATTAAGCACTACATGCCTCAATTCACCCCTAAGTTGTCACCTTGCTCTTTAACTGTGTTTAACTCTCATAATCTTCACAGCTGGTCCACTTAAGATGGTGGTTAAGATCTTCCCTAATCCAACGCATGGCTTGTTAGACTCACCATCGCACGGTAGATCTTGGATGCATACACCTACTCGGCCAGCGCAAGCCTCATCGACACTTACACCCATCGCCCGGACTTAGGATCAATGCATGGCCTCTCTTTCATGCACATCCTTACCTCGCCAATGAAGGCCATCATGTGCACACGCTACTACTACAGCGCCTAAGGCAACCTTGCCCATGCTTCGTGCCTCCAAGTCTTCTAACCTCAAAATCGTGCTTGGCCAATGCATAGCCTATGCTCAACGCATGGCTTCCTCACCCTCGACCAACACTTCAGTATCCTACTCCTTGCTTCAATGCCTGGCTAACGCCTATCCTAACCTCAATGGGTGCTTACAGTTGCTACACACCCAATGCATTCATGGCTTTGACACTTAGCCAAATTTCCTTCCTTTAACCATACATATTTACACTTTAACATCTGAGAGCCTAAATATTCAACACTCAAAATATTTTTTTCCTTCTTCCATCACTCTCAACCTTCTTCCCCACAAACGTAATATTAACTCATTCCTAGACATAATTAACATACTAATTAACATACTTATGTATGAAACATAGGGTTTGGGGTTTATAGATGGTTTGTGGGTATAGTTTTCACTTAGAAAAGCAGTTCAGGACAAACAAGAATGACATTGTCAAGTCTAGAGAATGGAAAAGAATACCAAGGCTATCACGTGTTTAATTTAGAATTCGAATTTGGATGGTAAAGAAAAAAAGGGAAGTTGTAAGCTTGGTTTTTTAACCGTTTTTTAAATTGTATTATATTTTGGGATAATTAAATCTCTAGTTTGATACAGCCATGTTTAAAGAAACTTTGTAATTTATCATAAATAATAGATTATTTATTATTTTCAAATTGGGAGGGGGGGGGGGCGTTTGAGAATAGAAAATTAAAGGAAACTATTTACACAAAATAGCAAAATTTTATTCTTCTTTGATAGAGGATGATGGAGGCTCGTAGGAGTCTATCAGTGATAGAAACTGATAGAAGTCTATCACCGATCGTCGTTCATAGAAGTTTATCGATTTCTATCTTTTTTTTTTTTTTTTTGCTATTTATGTAAATAGTTTTTTATTAGTTCCATCTGTGAAAATTTCCCTTTCAAATTTCCGAATAACACATAAATCCTAAGCGAAAATATTAATAAAGTTTGAAGATATGGTAATTATGCTACCAATAACCTACGAGAGAATTTGTAACTTAACTTTATATGAATTTCCATTTCAAAAGAAGAGAAATCACTTATATGCAATTATGCCTCATTTCAAAAGAACTTGATCTGCTATTGCCTTTACCAACAAAGGGTACCTTCTCTTTCAATAACTCAATTTTAGGAATTTCAAAGTTAAATATGTTTGGCTCAAAAATAAATCCTATGTTGGGAGATCTTTTGAGCTTCTTCCATGAGAAGCAAATGAGTGATAGGTCAAAGAATACGGTAAGGACTCGTGTTGAAAATGTTGAGGACCTCAAAAAGAGGAGTGGGAAAAAGATGGTGCGAGGGCTTAATTTTCCTTTTTGTCTTTTTGTCTTCTTTTTCCCCTCGTTTTCGATTTTTTTTTTAATTCCTGTTACAATTTCTCAAGTTATTTTTTTAATTTATTGTCTCAAAATATTTGGATAAAATTTTTTAAAGAATAAGATCAGTGATTTAAATATTAAATTTCAATACAAAGAAATGTTACATTTTGAAGTTTTTGTAAATTTAAAACTTGATTAAAATCTTTTTAACCTTAACTTAACCTCCTTTAACTCTTATTAACTCATAAAATAGTATTTCAAGAAAAACAAATTTTAAATTTACTTGCTCTTAGATTAAAACCATGGGAACCAAGAACTAGAAATGTAGGATTGTATCAGCAACAGTGGAATAAAAAAAGATCTTTAAGCACTTTAATTCATTAATTTTGGCAAAATATAAAGCATGCTCTTGCAGAAACAAGTGGGTTTCATGACATACTTTTGTAGAACTTCTTCAAAGCTCGATCTCCAGCTGCAAACCTCTTCAAATCTCGTTGTAGACTATCTCAAGATCTTCCCCACTATTCTCTTGTGCTCTAGATTGAGTAATGGGACTCAAAACAAGCTTGAATCAAGGGAACTATGAGAAGTGCTCACAACAGCATTCTGGTTGAAGAATACTTTCTTCACTACGAATTTTTCAGCAAAATTCTATCGATTGCATGCCTCAAATTCACTCCAATCTCTTCAATATATTGTAGACTATCATGCAAGGAAGATACCTGCATGAGGTTCAGCTCATGCTTGAAGTAATTGAAAACCAAAGAGATGAATCTTGTGTGAGCAACTTCAAAGGTGATAATGGAATAAATCATAATTCCATTTATATGTTTTTCCAACTTTTCCGAAATTGATATTCATTTATGAAATTGGAAAAATTATTAATTTTACAAAATTAATTTCATAAGTTCATTTTTCTAATAAATAATTATTTAAATAATTTAAATAATTCTAATTAATTTAATATTAAATATTAAATTAATTTTTACACAAATCCACTTTCATATATTTAAATCATATTTAAATATTAATTGTCTTATTACGTTTAATTCATAAAATTAAACACGTAATTATATTTCATATAATTACTAATTTCCTTTAATTCTAATTTTAACGTTTCAAATTAATTATCATGCTACTCTAGAGCTAATCCATTTACGAGCTAGTAGAGAGACCTCGTGAACCTATAGATCATGGGTTGCAACGATCCGAGATTAATTGGCTAAACTCATTAGACCAAATTAACCCCCATTCGTTAACTAATGTGTCACTCCACTAAAGCCCATGTAACGATAAAAGTGTAGTGTTGTTTTGTTGTGTATGTTATGTATCGCTTATGTACTACTGATGGATGAATGGATTCAAGTTCATGTCCCCAGCAACGGCGCTATAAACTTGATGACTAAAATTTATAATCTTTATTTATTATGCATGCACTGTGATGATAGATGAATGATACAAGTTCATGTTGCCATAAACTTGTAATATTAAAATTTGTATATCTATCTTTATCTATTGGGCTGATGAATAAATGGAATTAATGATGCTCTATGCGCTCAAGTGCTTTGCGATAAAGATATTATTGCGATACTATGCTCTAAGTGTAAGCGTTGATGATATTATGCTTCGTAGTATGCGATGATGTAGTGTGTATCACAAGTTTCCTTGCACTGGAACCAAGTATAATTCCAACGCAAGTTTCTCAGAATGACTTGAGGTCGAACACGGGAATTGTTGTTGTTTAGATGCGTTACTAATTTGGTAAATGCAACCGGTTATCATAAAGAATAAAGAATTTGGTTTGTGTGTAGAAAAGTAAATTGCATTGAAAGTAAAATGCATTGTAAATAAATGTCAAAACTACTATGATACAGGGTGAGGACTGGCTATGAAGTTGTACAAAAGAATCTAATGAATGTGATGACAAGTCTTATGAATAAAGCAAAATGTGAATGAGTAGAGAGAAAGGACATCGCAAGTTCGTCAATCTTGTTAAGGACGCAACTAAGGTTCCGCTTTCCCTTGGCTTAAACCTTTCAGTGATCGGCTGCGTTCCCATACGTCTATGGTGAAACAGAGATGAACGTAATGAATGCAAGGTTGTTTCTATCTCTGGAAATACTTCTCGCTTTAGTTAACGCATTCTTCCAACCTTCTCTCGATAGGCAGAATAACATCTTCACTTTTGCTCTCACAGGTGAAGATGTCGTCGAGCATGCTTTAGCTAAACTTAGCCGATTACCTTAACAAAGATTAACTCACTTGCTTAATCCTTCCTCTTTACCCAAGGGATTAAGAACACATGATGGAAAAAATGGATGATAAATGAGTGGAAAGGAGCAGAAAGATGACAATGATGACGATAATGATATTTAATTCTAAAGATCAGTGATTGATACATGATTGTGAATGAGAGATTAAAGAAGATGATCACAGTAGATGAATGAAGGAAATAGAAACAAATACGGAAAGAGTGTCGATGTCTTGACACAGATCCCGATCGGAGACATTGTGCTTGCCGGCGTATGGATGAAGTGGAGAGGAAAACTTCGCTCTTAGGCTTGCTTTCCCGATAGAAGTGACCTCTTACACAGAGCTTTAGCTTCGGGAATCGAAAGAATTCTTTGCTCAGAGACATGATTGTGAATGAGAGATTAAAGAAGATGAACACAATAGATGAATGAAAGAATAGAAACAAATATGAAGAGAGTGTCAATGTCTTGACACAGATCCCAATTGAAGACGTTGTGCTTGCCAGCGTATGGATGAAGTGGAGTTGAAAGCTTCCCTCTCAAGCTTACTTTCCCGGTAGAAGTGATCTCTTGCACAGAGCTTCAGCTTCAGGAATCGAAAGAATTTCTTGCTTAGAGACTTACCTTTCAGCTTTGTCTCGTCGTTCTCCCAGATTTTCTCTATAAAGTCTCTTCAGACTAGTCTCCTTTGCAATGAATTCAAGGAAGCTATTTATAGACAAGACCTTGGCTTTTGGTATTGGTGGTCCCATTGTGTAATTCTGATAATTCATGCCATGGCATAATGGAAAAGTCCTCTTAACTCCACGATCAAATTGTCAAAATCATACAACAGAAAAGTTGTACACTTGTTAGAATCACCCGCGAATGAGTTGCTCTTCACATCTGCGATCGATCGCCACATGTAGTGTAGTTGTTTTGATTACCGCATGCGGTGGAAAGGCATTGATCTCTAGAATCCATGATTGATCACTACATGCACCGCCATTGCGTTGATCATTTCTTCCTTCTTGATCGATTGGCACATGCGATGTAGATGTGTTGTACATTTTGTCCTCGAGTCATTAACGCATGCAGTGACCTATTTTCTGCAAAACAAAGACTTGAACATTCCATTTCGCCATCGAAATGAGGTTAATGGGTGTGTTCACGACACTTCATAATTTTCGTATTTCTCAGCCAATTCTTATACTATCGACGCATCTTTTCCTTATTTTTGCTGCATAATCTAAATAAAATAGCATAAATAACTTGTATTTCTACATGTTATCAGCCCATATTTGCACTCCTCTCACTGTATATGTATTATGTCCACATGATTAACCATAATTAGTAAGTCGACCATTCACAAGTTGTTAGTAATAACGGTTGGGTCAAATATTTATTTTACCCCTAAGATTACTTTTTGTTCCTCCAGTTCCTGCTGATCTGCTAATGAAAAACTAGTTTGTGATCCAATCACTAAACCAAAACTCCCTCAGTCTAGTTAGAGGGTGGGGCCCTAAGTTCAAGACCTGGATACAGTACTTGAGAGAAAAATATTTCTCCTATCCCTAAATCGGGTAGGCGTAAATTTCATCTTGCATCCCAGCTACCTATTCAGTCTTATTCCTGAAATGTGAGGCTTATTGAGTCAGCGTTGTTGAGCCAACCCTCACCTAGGCAAATCTAAGAATAATCCCAAATAAATAGGAGTTCATAGTTAGATCAGGATTAAGATCGAGTTACCTAGGTCATCTAAGTGAAATAGTCAGTCTTATATGTAAAAAGCGTTATAAAGTAAGAGTGACTTATTTCTTGGTCCGATCTTATGCAAACTCATTGCATAGGACACCCCCACTACTCATGTCATAACATGTACGATTAGGATCACTTCTTATGTTGCACATTACAACTCTTTGTAACAACTATAGAGTAGGCCGCATCCAATAGTGTTACCAGTATAAGGTATCCAATCTGATTCATATACTATAGATCATTTTGACTATTTACTCAAACCTGATCCACTCTTATGTCTCCACATAAAGTTCAAGTACTCATGCAATAGTCATGGATCCTAGTTTATTGGATTTAGAATTTCTTGTATACAATTTATAAAATCAATAATAAGTTTATTGACTATAGAAAATGTTTATCATTTTACAAACTGCGAGTTTTAGGACATAAAACCCAACTAGAAAGACAAATGAACATGCAAATAATGGAAAAATGAAATGAAAAGAAGAAAAAAATCGTTAGACGAACAAGATTTATAGTAAAACAAGAATAGGTTACATTTTGGTCAATACTAGACCTCTAAATACCATTAATTTCCTGTAAGAGAAATAAGATAGTACAAAAGAGATGTGGCTAATTTTCATTTTATGTTTCCATTCTATTCAATGCAATCATAGATATTAAGGTATGAACATTATGTAAACCTCCAACTTCAAGAAAAGAAATTACATGTCAATTACTTCTCAGTTATATTTAATCATATTTCACTGATATGGCCACTTAAATATAAAGAAATAAAAAAAAAAAACTCATAGTAGCCAAAACCTGATATTGATCAAAACCAACCCTTTATAATAATGGAGTAATGTGTTTTTTATGCATATTTATTCCCACTTATGAATCAAAACATCTTTATGATTAGTGTTGTCTTTCAAATAAATTCCATCATCTTTAGCAATCCAAATGCAGTTAGAATCGTAGCACATATTATAGAGCCAAACTGATGTGCTCTCAATCCAAAAGGCTTCGAATGATGAATGTTGTGCATTTGGCTTCTGCAAGTAACACCAGAACAACGTCGTATTCCAAAAGTTTACTCTAAATCTCCAATTGAATTCACTTCTGGCACTGAGTTTGTGTTCTCCCAAATCATTATCTTTGGATTTACAATGAACTGATAGGATTTGTCCATTGCTTAGCCCATTCACAATGTGGATCTGCCATTTTGCAAGTTCCGCGCCCTTGGTCTCATCTAGTATTGCCAAACGCAACACACACAGCAAAACAACACACCTCTTTGTCATTTGTCTAATTTCCATTTCGTTCATCATGTTGCACTTCGAAAACCACTTTGAGATTGCTTTGAAAATTGGGATGTTGCATGACCAATACTGTAATGGATTTTTATACAACCCCTTTGGGAAAAAAATCTATATAAGTCAATACTATTAATAGCACTTAGTTACAAAATAACAATGTTTTTGGATAGGGATATTTTGTTTCACTAGAATAGCAATCTGTTATAAAATAACAATGTAGCTATTATAGGATATACATAAAAGAAAAAAATGTTAGGCTAGTTTTCTTTTGATTTTTATAACAAACCTTTTTAAAGGAGGGGAAGTTTAAAAAATTTAATTTATAAAAATATTATGCATTTTTCATTAGTTTAAAATGTGAGATTCTCTCCACAAAACATCATTCTCATTCAAATTTATTTTATGTTCTTCATTTCTGTTTGATAATGAAGATTTCGACAACTTTAAGTTTGTTTGTGGAAATATTGTGTTGTGATGTT
Source organism: Benincasa hispida (assembly GCF_027475165.1). Classification (NCBI taxonomy): domain Eukaryota; kingdom Viridiplantae; phylum Streptophyta; class Magnoliopsida; order Cucurbitales; family Cucurbitaceae; genus Benincasa; species Benincasa hispida. The sequence continues at coordinate 2,325,099 of NC_143484.1, read as the reverse complement.
ATATTAGGCTTTATACCATTATTGTGTCTGGGACTCGTAAAAAAAAACCAAAGAACGAAGAGAAAGAGACGCTCCTCCTTCTCGAGCAAAATAGTATCCTCTGCAGTCATGAGATTTGCCCATGTTTTCAACTAGATGAAATGTTAACTTAGGAAGAAACTTATATTAAACTTAACCTATATGGCCATCCCTTGTTGTTCTTCTCGGGTTTGAGGTGCAAGGTCATTTCAAAAGGGAGAAGAGATCCCATCAGCCCATCAACTTTAATTTTAGCAATATCTCGATTCCCTTCAATGGCCAATACCTTGATGTAAAATCTTTTAGGTAGGGATCTAATAATGTTTCTAATAATCTTTCTTTCTGAACACGTCTCACCCGAGATAAGGGATTCATTTGGAATATAAAGAAGGAAAACATTAAATTCGAAAATGGTCTAATCATGGAGCATTTTCAAGTTTTTGAAATGTAAGGTAAGCAATTAAAGTCTTGAAATTTTAACTATGGACGTTCTCTCATGAGCTACATCTTGTTTGTCTCAAGCTTCTTTTGTAATGATGAATGAATTGATTAACGAAACCTAATTCTTTCAACACCATTGAAAATAACACTAAGTCTTCACGAGCATTTAGAGGAAGCTTCTTCTTGAGCCCCAGTCCACTTCTTTTTCGATTAGGTAGTATTAACACAATTTTTGTTTGCATGCCTAGCGAAGTCCAACCTACGTTTGAGGAGAGTAGTGTGACTATAAAAATAAAATTCACTAAAATAAAGTAAAACAATAAATATGTTTTGGAAGGAAACAAAGACTAATGAATAAATTAATTTTAGTGATATTGTGGGGGATTTTTATGTTGTGAATGCTTCCTTGTGTTAAAATCATCATTTTGTCCAAATTATCACCCAAAACGTCGATTGTACTTCAAATACTCAGGATGTGTAAAGAAAACAAATAAATTCATAAACGTATTGACGTTATATAAATGGAACTTTCTTCCGGATGGTGTCATACCCCCTCCCAAATTACTTTCTTAACCTAGAAGAGAATGTGACGACAGTAGTTACGAACCCTTTAATGGCACCTACGGGCCAACTAACTTATTCAACCTACTTGGGAAACCTTCGAACTAACATGTAACAATTAGAAAACTAAGCCAAAATTAAAAATAAACTCAGAACACTAGGGTCTAACACACAACATAATTACATCATAATAACAGCTACTGAGTTCAGTGGGTCCCAATATTCATCTTTAGCCCCTAGCATGAACAACTCATATGTATAGACATAAAACAGTAGACACTTAGAACGTCAATTTAAACTTTAAGCTAATCTTGTGTCCTTGAGTACCAGAGCAACAGGGAAGCTAACCATTGGGGAGATGACCACTACCTGGTGAAAAGGAAGACATTTCAAAATATGAGTGTTGATATAATTTTGAGGATGCGTTTTATTTTATTTTAAAGGACAGATGGGTTTGAACATGGAATCATGTCTTAGATATATCTGATGCGTTTGCTCCCATGCGTCTGAGGTCATGCGTCGGAATGATGATGCGTTAATCTTAGCATGAAATGACCACGTGTTCCTATCACAAGTTTTCTTACGCTTGCGCCAAGTATAACACAAATGCAAGTTTCTCGGGTAATCCGAGGTCGAACACGGAGACTTGTCACTCAATAATCTTTGTGAAGCTACGCATTTGAGGCAATGAATAAGATTAAAATAAAGCAAAGAAGGTTTAAATGTTTTACACACTACTCCTACTCTTAACTAAACATATTGAGCAATAGAAGACTTGCAATGAGAATAAGTAGATACACAACAACCAATAATGCATAGTAATGTTTACTATCTTAAATTGCCCGGGTAATCCTAGCTCGTTGCACTAATGCATCACACCTCTATGTGGTCAGTCGCATGACTATATCTCTATAGTGCATGGTTGCGTCTATCTCTAGGAACAATACGAATCTTGCTTAGTGCGTTCCATCCCTTACCTTCTCAGGCAGTTAGACGCGACTATTTAACTCATAGACAAGCAATGCAACATCCCATAGACAAATGTTGCCATAGCCTTTCACCAAGAAAAAAGGATTAACTCATTATAATTGCACAACGCACACCTCTCGGTGGGTTGCTACATGCGTCCTATATCTAGGCTA